>NC_137883.1:26023809-26158809 GCF_963924005.1 Protomyctophum bolini | reverse complement strand
AGTCAGACATGATTTACAGTAGACCTAGGCTAGACCTACTGTATTCACAGTGGTAATGTGGGGAGAACTCAGTGATGCAACATTGAATCCTCCTTGTTCAGTAGGCCTTGTTTAAATTGTTACTTTCACCATATTGTCCGTTTGCTAGAATTATACATTATAGGCCTACCTAATTTAGGGCCTGCAGTGCAGGTCAAGGCAAGCATAATATTAATAAACCACTTCAGCTTAACGTCATTTTACATCACACTATACTGACCATAGAGCTTGTTTGCACTTTGCAGTTTGTCTCCCTCTCCACTAGATGGTGCTTAGAACCCAGAAAATATTCCTTCACCCCCTTTCCATCCACTGCCATCGTCATCATCATCGCCCACAAAATGGATGACGGCCTTTAGAAATAAGCAGGGTGCGTCACGACTCTGAGGTGCGCATGCTGTGCCATAAATTTATGTTCCACCTGTTTTTTGATGCCTCAGCAGAGACAGAAACCGCCCAAGAGAATCTGTACTTATTACATATCTGCAATATAGGCAGACTTGCATTACAGGCTTAACTGTAATGGGTTTTCTATTTGTATACTACAGGTCAACTGCATGGGCACTAAAACAAAATGGGCTCTGGAGAGAACTGGTATGACTGAATAGAAATTGGTTATAAAATGTAGGGGTGCATGGGACACACACACACACACACAGACGTGAGCTAGAATGGCTATTTTGGAGTGCCATGATTTTTGTATTTGTTACAGTTTTTCATGCGTTTATGAGTACTTCATCAGACCCCTTGGTGTGGTTTGTTATGTTATGTGCAAACCCTTTGTATTTAGGGTTTCTTCCTGGAGGCTGAAACCTTGACAGTCAAATGTGGCAACCAAACTAATCAATTAACTACCCTGGTGAGGCTGACCAGGTGAGGAGACTTACTAATTAGGCTAAGGAACATTGGTCTCTAATACACATGCAAGGCCTAAAGGTGGCTGTAAACTCCTTGCCCCCTCCGCCCAGCTTTGTGTAGTCTCTGTGTACCACGGAAATTATTTTATTGGCTGAGCACTGAATGATAAGAGCGCCTCTCACTTCACACAAGTGATTTTGTGAGGCACTATAGCCCCATATCCTATATTCAGCTATTAGTGGATGTCCTACACAAACATTAAATTCCCATTGACAACGAAGGGAGAATTTTACGTCATAGTGTCTATTTTTACGTCATGATGATGTCTGTCTGTATGTCTGTTGATGTGTCGGTGGAAACCCTTGGCTAATGGGACCACCATTCTTGGTAAGTGATGTTTTACTCATGCAGCTCAGACCTGTCCATGATGCCAACGAGGGTGCAATATAGCATACTGTATATAGCATACTTCAGAGGGAAGTTCCAAGCTGACCATCAGGGATTCCCTCTTGTCGAGCGGCAGAGCTTTGCTTCCCATGCACGTGGGAGAGTTTGAATCCACAGGGTGTTACAGTTCAAATGACCTTTCTCCATTCAAGAGGACTTATCCTAAGCACTCACAAAATTCATTACACATTAACATGGCTGTAGTCTCGCGTAGCCAGACAATTATTCCACAATCTCCTGGTGATATAGTATATATGCTATATAGTCTTCCTCAGCTGCCATTTCAATTCACGAAAATATATTTAATTTTTGAGGGCCCAGCTTTGATTGTTTGTGTGAACACAAACATGATGATTTGATTGGCTGATCACCCCATAGCGATGATTTGATTGGCTGAGCAAAGTACAAATTGAAGATAAAAAGTGAGGGCAGAACAGTGAAGACGCCAAAAGTGATTGGCCGGAATTACATGTGATGATTTGATTCACGTCTCAAGATTTGCCATTGACCACGGTAAGAGAATTATGGTCAAATGTCCGCTAAATTTTGTCCCCGCCCGTCCCGTGTGAATGTTTTTCACATCTTTAGACACGTCACATCACATTCTACTTAAAGTATAATGAAATTTAGAACATTTTGCCAAATATTGGTTGTTGATGGTACCCCAACATTCAGCAGCTGTCAAATTACCCTAGGGTGCGTGGTTGAATGGAAACCAATGTGGGATATGTTAGTATCGGCCTAAACACCTTTACAAACACATTGGTGAAGAAAATTCTTGGTAAGAAATGTATTCCCAGATTTTATTATTATCCCCCGACTAATACAGGGCCAACCTGGTGGTGCTGGGCGGTGTCGGGGAGGTGGTGGGTGAGCCTCAACAGAGAGCACAAGTGAGACAAGGAAGGAGCTGGAGGCGTCATCATAGACATGAGCTACTCCGGTCTGTTTGGAGCAGTGGGAACCGAGATGGATGACTGTTCCTTCCACCTCTCAGTTGAACCGAGATGGATGACTGTTCCTTCCACCTCTCAGTTCAACTTTCGTCTTCAACTAATATTTCCATTTTCGCGAAGCAGCAAGCTATACAGTGTATGCTTATTTGATCTTTTATGATTTTGATTTATATAAGGATACATTTGCACGACTGTAAAGACGAATCGGAAGTGGGGAGGAGGCTTCACTTCCGCTTTATATTCTACTCATTATCAGAGCTTCCGTTCTCAAATTGTGAGAGGCAACAGTCTGGCCATGCAAGACAGGCATTTCACTCGTTTTAGATAAGCAGATATTTGGGGCTTTTTTCTTAGTTTGATTTTGCCTTAATTGACAGTTAGTGGAGAAAGATGGGGAAGGCAATGTCCAGGGTGGCTGCACTAGGAATGAGAACTTGATGGCACGCCTCCATCAGGTGTTATACTGTACAACCACACAATCAATGTTTTGCTGTTTTACAGAAAACATCAGTGATGAGGGTGGGTCAATGGGTCATGGTTTGTTTGTGGTTGTTCATCTGGGACCATCCAGGTCATCATCACCCCTCATCCTCAGGCTCTCCTCATATAGGGTTTGGGCGTGACCTTACCGACAGGTGACCAGTTCCAGGTGATACCAGTCTGTGTTAGCACATATGACCAGACAGACACGAAGAACGTGGCACCTCCAACCATCAGACTGTTTCCGTACTTAGTGTGGAAGTTGGGGCGTGCTGTGGAGCATAGCCTCACCTGGTGGTGCATGGCCTGGCCAGAAAGGTTTCTGGCCGTTTTAATAATAAAACAGTACATCTTGAAACGTTATCCCTGAACAGCGGAAGTGACAATATAACGTCTCGTTTATTTGACGATGTATTAAAGTTCACGTACAGAGCTTCTTTGGAAAGCCTTGAGTATCGGGGGTCTATGATGGCACTATATGTGGAGTTTAGGTTGAACTGACTGAAAAACTGAGAATAAACCTTTTATACCTTTTATCTGTGTTTGCTCTTGCCATCACATCACGACTCACAATGAATCATCCATGCCCAAAAATAGTAGGAGTTCTTGGTCAGCCTTGCCCAAATATGGAGTCTATAACATCAGATGTATTAATCTGAATTATTCCATATTTAAATGGAATGAAAGGGACGCATGAAAGGGACACAGCCAGACAGATCTCCATATTAAGTGTGTTACAATTACCCCCTGTTACTTTTGACCCCAGTCTCCACCAAGGTCCCAATCGTTGATCGGGTCATATGGGAAACTTCACTTCGAGATACGGGCAGCAGACTCCCTCGCCGATATACGTGTACCGAATTAGTTACGCGACAGATACATTGCACGCACACATAGTTATAGAGCCACAGTCTCAACTTTAGCATCTAATATAAAAATCGCTTTTCCGTGACTTGCCGTTTGTGGCCTTCTTAGTTGGCACATTACTCTTTCCCAGGACAGCATGCTAGTCCACTAAACACATTTTATGCTGTATTTCTCTGTTGATGCACTTTTATTGTCCCTTTGAATTAATGCTGCTTATTTCCTGGTCTTGGCCCCAGGGCATGATACACAGATAGTGTCCCTGAATTGTTGGCATCCTGGACATAATTAGATATCTACTGTCTGTTTTTGTGTATAGTATGTGTGTGTGTATGTGGTACTGTACGTACCCCTGGCCAAAGAAGTGTGCGCATTTCTGTGTCTGTTGTTTTTTGGTGCTCAAGCATGGAAGTCATGTGATTTTATGATTCAATAGAAAGTTTTTATTCAAACAGTAGAGAGATAATGTGTGTGATATTGTGTGTGTGTGATATTGTGTGCGTGCGAGTGCACATACATTTTTATGTGAGCGTGGACAGACTGGACACGTGCACATGTGTGCTTGTGTTTGTGAGTGCATGCGCATGGCCGCACCGTACGGCATACGCATAGTTGCATATGCATGTGTGTGTATTGTGTAAACACACGTGCAAAGCCCTATCAACTAGAACAAGGCACTGTCTGTTCGCCCCCAACTAAATATTGATACAGGCAGGAAGGCAGGCATGCAAGGGGACAGATATGCAAACAGAGGTTTTGTTTAGAGTAGAGAGATACAAAATAAGGTTAATGAAATTTTTAAATGAAACAGTACACTACAACAGGCAGACTATCCATTTACACTTGGGCTGACTAATGTGATGGACAAAGGCAACAGAACTCACGGCGATGGGGCAATAATGAAATACATGTACCAAATAGATGTAATGGCTACAAAGAAAAACACAAAACACTAGACTAGAATATCGCTACAAAATAAAGCAACACATCAGCTTTACAGTAAAAAACGTAATGTACTGTCAAGTTAACTTGAATAACAATCATTTTGGTACTATGGTACTATGCAGGCTATTGACAGTGAATATGAGGCTGACATGTGAAGTGCCAACCAACCAGCTTACACAGTGTGTATATAACTAATATGCAGTAGGCCTATAGTAGCCCAATAACAAATGTATAATCAATCAACAGCAACAGTGTGTACAGGCACAGGTAATATCTGTTGGCAGCAGTGAAACATTTACAGCAGTTTACCTCAGCAGGCAACCCGTGTTGATTACGTCGACTAATACTATGACAAAAATGTTCGTCGACTACCTTTTTCACTGACGTAAACTAAATGAAAACTAAGTTATGATGACTAAAACTAAATATATTGACAATTTCGTCCACAAATACATGTCATTTTACACTTGGTTGCATGCTGAAAATAGCAGATCTACAAGCTCACAATGCGTTGCAGCGTGAAGCGGTGCGAGTTTGTAAAATCCGTCATTACGACCGCATCAAGGCCCGCCAAAATACATTTTAGACGACTAAATAAACTGTAGATTTAGTCGACTAAATCTTATGATATTTAGTCGACTAAAACTAGATGACAACTATTCAAGAGACTATGACAAAAACACAAATCAAAATTTGCTGTCAAAAATCAACACTGCTATGGTGTACAGTACATTCCAGGGTGAATTGGGTTGTCTGCAATGGGATCTGGATTAAGCTCTTGACATTTTAGACTTTGCAAAATGCTAAAAAAAAGAAAAAAGGTTGAATTGTTAACCAACACTAAGATGGGATAATGGATGGTATTTTACCATCACCGTCAACACGCATGTAGTATTATATTGAATGTTACCTGCACAGAAACAAAACTGTATACATGACAAAGTTTTCAACATGACCGAGCTGGGCCAGTCTAAGCCACGGTACAGTAATTAAGTACTGTATACAATTTTTAGGTTGTTTTTTTCTTTGGATTCTACTGGATTTCCAATTTTCAGTACTTTTTTTTTTTCTATTCCACTACATCTCAGTCAGAGGCAAATATTATACTTTTACAATTATTTGAAAACTTTAGTTACTAGTTACTTTGTAGCATTTTGACCATTTGAAAATACCCAATCTACAAGCTCAGATATTTATACACTTTAATACAACTTTTGGTACCAATAGAGGGTATGCGCATGCTTAAAGTGAATGGCACATAGAGTGGCAAATCGAGTGGCAAAGCAACCTGCAAAATGAGTTTAACATTGTTTAATGCAATCAAATAGGACTTTTCTGTTCGGATGTATGGGCTGTCAAGGCCAGAAAGTAGTTTTTTGCCACTCAGTAGGCATTCCTGCCTAACTTCCGGGTTTGATGATGTCACGCGCATATATACATTTAGATATACATATATTGAATTCTGGACTCTAACTTGTAGCACAGCTACTTCGATCTACATGTGGCCATTGGTCTTGTAATGGTAGGGCTGGACTGGCAACTATTTAGTTACTTTAAACCTTGTGACACAGCAGTGAACCTTCGAACAGCTGGTGGAGACAAGAGAGAGAAAGAAAAGAGAGCAATAGAGAGAAATTCATTAGTGAATACAACGACAAGGTTGTCGGGAATCATTTTTCTTTGACATGAAGAAGAGAAAACCTGACATTAACCTGCTGCCATGACAGTGAATAGGTGAAAGGTAAAACAATGAGGCGTGCTGTGCCGTGCCCTGCCGTGCCCTGCTGTCTGTGCTGTGCTGTGCACAGTTGCTAATGTATAATATATTTTTTATCTTAAGGCCCGGGGGGAAGGGGGAGAAGCAAACATCCCTGGCAGATATTAGTCATGGAGATACCTTGCCCAGAGCATGCTAGAGTCACATATAGTCATATAGTGGGTCACTGACTATAAGGCACGTGACATGATGATCTTGCTCTTTATACTGTGTTCCAGTTAAGCGTACATTTTCGCCTATAATTTACGATTTAGGCATTTAGCAGACGTCATCAAGAATCATAAGCAATAAGGGATCTCCATATATGAATGTTGATGACATCACGTGATGTCACGAGGCATGGGGTGTGACTGATTGACTGACTGACTGACATGTGGGAAATGCATGATTTCAGAGTTAACTGCGACCTGTGGTCGCAAAAAAACAGCAAAACTAACAGATCATGTTTGTGTGTATGCGTGTGTGCGTGCGTGTGTTCTCTGGGTCAGGGACTCTGGTATGATGGCCTTTCTGTCATTTTCTGTATGTGGCTGCTGTTGAACAGGGGACACATCACCTATGTGACACCAAGGATGATGGATGTTTGAACAGCAGTGGTTTATTTATTCAACTTTAGAAGCATTTAATCTATTGTTGTATTTATGTCCTCATGGTGTCATTATGTCCTCATGTTACATGTATATAAGGTCATTGAGAATAATACTACTACTTACTATACTTTAGTTTACAATATGCTATAGATTTAAAGTTTACCGTGTATCCTAGTTTCCTTGAAATACCTTGTTTATTTTTGCACTCTATTTATGTGACTGTTGTTATGCCATTTATTATGATTTTGCTCCTGTAAGTTGTTCTTGGTAAAACATCGGCAAAATGATTGTTATTTATTTATGTATTTGTTTGTTTGTGTTAACCAGAGCTGTTGATCCTTGCCTCTCATACTGTCTGTCGATCCTTGCCTCTCATACTGTCTGTCGGTCACTCATGTGGCTCACTGTCAGTCAGTCCTTTTTGTCTGTCTGTCAGCAGCATCCACTGACCTTCAGCTCAGCTTTGTGATAATTGGATTGAAAGCTGAAACATGCAGGTGCTTTAATGAATTCAGATTGTTTTGAAAGTTAATAGCTTCCCACTCCAAAGAGCTTTGTAATGTAATAATGGCAAAGTCATCTATTCCCCTGCATCATATGGAGGGATTTGAAGTACAATCAAGATGCTGAAACCACAATTGTCTGCAAGCTCACTAGTCCATCAGGGAAAGCCATTCAAATACGGTAGGTCCTTAGTCCAATCTCCTTCCGTCTGCGACACACAATGGAGGGTAATTGCCTCTTACTGAAATGTTTAAATCAACCTTTTCAGTTTCAGAGGGAGGAATGTGGTCGTGTCGGAGATGGGGCAGCAGTTTGTTTCACTCAATGTCTTGGGTATGTGCAATTTCAAAACAGGTAATAAAAATAAATCTTAAAAAAGAAAAAAGGTTCCAGCCACCATTGCTAGGAAAGGCCAATGGCTATGCATGTGCATGTGCACTTACGTGTATATGTATGTAGATGGTTGTGTATGTATTAGGGATGTGAGAGAGACCTATAGCAAGCAGACACCAATTAACAACGATCCACAATCGTAACATTTATATTTTTAATATTACGTCATAGACGGTTTACCGGCCACCCAAAAAGGTCCAAATGCCCATATACACCTTACATGAATGTACAGTATTTAGATTAACGGTGATTATATGGTATATATAAAAATATGTAATATGAATGCTGAGTTCTCCAGCATTCAGTTATGTTAGCTCCCTTGTTTTCAAAATGTCTGCTGAACTGTTATGTATACAGAGCATGAGAAATTATGCCCCCAAAAGAGACATTAAATGATAAACCAGCAGCTGTGAGCTCACGGTATTATGTAATAATATCAGTTGTGCGCGTGTGTTTTTTCGCGTGCTGCGTGCGTGTGTACATGTGCTGATAGGTGGGCGAATGGGTGGGAGGTGGACAATATTCTTGTTGATATTGTTGGCAGCTTTCGACATTGACTTAAATGTATTATTCATAATATAGTCTCGAGGACTATAAGTGTTCCGTGCAATATTTCAAGTGTGAGAAGGGATTAAGTATATAAAGTTCACCGGCTGGCTTGTACCTCTGTGCTGTATTGTTCAGTATAAAGGGCAGTTATCCAAGTGTGTTATCGAAGCGCAAACACCATATAGAAAATAATGGAGGCTCCACAGTCACACGCACACACACGCACCCCCCCCCCCCCCCCCCCCATCATTTTACACCAAACATGACATTTCCCCAGGTGTTCCCTCAAGTAAAAGAAGACAGAAATAAGAACAGACAGGAAACAATCTGACCATAGGCGATGTGTTCAAAACGTGTGTTTACAGTGTGAAAATAGTAGGCTTTGAAAAGTGCCGTTTTAATTGCTCTCTGCCTAAAGGCTTACATACTCTAATTAATACAGTACATGTCTATCTTATTCTTACTATACTCTAATACAGTTACTCTAATACAGTACATGTCTATCTTGTGGAGAGAGGTTTCATCAATGTCCAATTTCACTGTATAGCTTTCAAATGAATGGTATTGTTGACAATCTGAGAACATTTAACATTACCAAAGGAGTTCATTGCCTCCGTAATATCACATTTTCATCTTAAACCACCTGCCACTGGGAAGCAGAATCAATAATGATTTCTTCACTGCAACAGTGACAGCCAAATCAACTAATAGAATAGTGTTTTCCTCTAAAACCCAGGCTGGCTTGGTTCTTAATAACTTGCTCTGTCACTGTGGCTAAATTCACTGCTACTCTCAGGGGTAATTCTATAGCTAATGTCTCGATAATATCAATGGTCCCTGGTGGTTCTGATTAGGACACCTGGAGCCATCATCCCTGAATAGAGGGACAGAAGAAGAGGCCAGGGTGGTGGCGTGGAAGTGGAGGAGTAAGGGGGGAAATGGAGAAGAAAATTAGCTTTTCCAACGCATCAATTAAACTTGACTCTAATCTACTTGCTTTACTTTTGTTTTCCCACTGTAGATAAAATGTACCATGCAGTGTGTCCTTCATTATGGAGGAGGGAAATTTTGCTTCGGCTAGTAGTAGTAGTATATATAAACACGGTAAAACACCATAGTTAAAAGACACCATGGAAACTGAAAAACAGGAGGTACGTAACTATCACTATCAACTATCAACTAGCTCTGACATTCCACGCTGAGTCGATCAGCAAATTATTTGAATTTGAAGTATCTTGTGTGTTGTGTGTATCTTGTGTGTGTGCATGTTTATGCTGCATATTCAAACTAGCGGTCCTATAGTCCTTTTGCGATGCATTGAAGCATCAGACAATCATATGTCGGAACGGAAGAAAAGCTCATTGTTGCTGTTAACCAGGACCCTGTGCAAATGTACGCCTATAGCCTATTTAAACATTTACGCACTGTGGTTTGAGCAACGTAGCTAGCTAACCATGCAGAACGAGAGGCAAACGCAGTGTGGTTCGGATTGGTTGGATTTATAAGGCCAGAGGTTCTGTGACAATACAGATGCTGACAAACTGAACTCTAGCCTCCTGTGCTAGGTATTTTATCCTCTGCCTTTCATCCAGACATGATAAGTGATGTGATAGACCATTGTGATCAAACTGAAAGCAAACTGTTATACCATAGCATGCCCTGTTACGAGATGAAATATAGTACTGCTGGATTATGGAAATGATAAAGGAAATAAAGGATTATGGGAATAATGAGAGTAACAAAAAGGGGGATTCCATGCTTGAATCAGAACATTATAACTGAAGAGATTTATTTAAACTAAAACCAATGGAAGTAATTTACTAGCATTGAATGCATGGATGTTTGAGTGAGAGGTTTCGTAGGTGTTGAAAAAGTGCACAAACTAAAGAGTAAGCCGAGTTGGCAAACATCCATCCATTTAATTCTATTATAGCTGCTTTTATAGTCCTCTAGTCTACCCACTCATTAGCTCATGAATCTCCTAGCACGGTAGCACCACACACTGGCCTCCTGCTGTGGCACAGGACAACCCAATCGAGTATTTTACGCTGTTGGGTGAAATCAGCCCTTAGTGCCTTCTGTCAGAAATACAGGGAGGCTCAGTGGTCCAGGCACGTTGGCTGGTAATCCAGTCTGGCAGTGTGCCGCGGGTTCGACTCCCGATCCCGACGGCCTTTACTGCATGTCTTCCCCCCATTTCCTGTCAGCCTACTGTCTGTCCCTCCATAAAAAAACAACATAATAATGGTCTAGTGACTTTCAATCCATACCTCCCGTGTTCGAATCCTACTTGTGCCACTATTTTTGTGCCAACCGCAAACAACTTTCTTTTGGCGATAAAGTAAAGTGTCAGACAGTTTCAGACACAGTCTGTGAGGTTAGGGTTAGTTGGTGATGGCAAAGCTGACACCTCAACATCCAATAACCCTCCTCCAATGTCAGAAAGATAGCGAGAGTCTAGCTCAGGGGTATTCAACTAGATTAGGCCGGGGGCCACAACTATAGAATGATTGTGTGTGGGGGGGCCACACACATTTGTGCGTTCTCAAAATGCATTTTGTGTTCAAACACAAAGATTTATGTAATACATTTGTGCACAGGGTGATATATGTCTATAAAAGTATGACTGACACACACACACACACACACACACACACACACACACACACACACACACACACACACACACACACACACACACACACACACACACACACACACACACACACACACACACACACACACACACACACACACACAATTTTGTAACCCTTTTTTCACCCGGTGCCAATGCCTAAGCTGTAATCCTGGGCGCTATACTCTCCCTCTGCCTATATCCTATCACCGATCATCCACTAATTAATTAATAATAATAATTAATAATATTTTCAGATGTTCTTCCGAACAGCTATTAAAGACAAAAGTGGTGTTTAAAAGAACCGCAGACTGTCCATGAAGGTAGTCCAGTCATCAACTACTTGCGGTCACAACAAGAAGCCACAGCTCACACGCACTCAATTGCTTTGTGCCAGATAGTGTGGTCAGTGTCATGATTATTTTATATGTATCTGTATGGTAACATGACACAATTAAGGGGATCGTCATGTCCATATCTTATGGCTGTGTTGGCAATGACCCTAGACATCACAGAGCAACAGTTGTCACTGTCTGTACGTGTATCGTGTTTGTTTACTTTCCTACTGCTGCTGTGTAATAAATCGTATTATAAAATGGGTTGGTCAAATCACTCAGCCTGATTGGTTGTTAGGTGTGGTACAATAACCATATAACATGTGGCTATGAAGTCTACCTGAGTACAGTTCTTTATTACTCCACGGCTACTATAAAAAGGCGTCAAGGTGAAAACAACAACAACAATTTAAGGTGAACCTTGATCTCTGTGGAGGCTGAACTATGGGTCAACTGGATAGAGCAATGTCCCCACTTTAAATAGATGGCAGACGGAGCTGGTGGCGCTATAACAGGCAGATTCGTGTTTTTACCTACAGTATAACTGCACCAATCTGTGTGCAAAACTTTATACGCACACTCCCTAGAAACCAAGGAAAAACCTTTGACCTGCCTTTTATAGCGCCATCAGAACATAGCACATTTTTCATATTTACTCCTTCAGATTTGACCGAAATTTCACGCAAATCGGTACACATGATCTCATGTGATCAATACGGATCTATTTTTCATATTCCATCTAATGTTTGCACGACTGGTCCGTTTTTTAGACCAAAATGCTAGCCTGGCTAATAAGCCAGACCGAATCAGCCGTTGCCAAAAACAAATTGCCTGCCGGCGGATTACGGTCTGGAGAGGCTCAATTGTACGCCCATTTCCACTCTGGTGTGGCCAATCGGGACACGGTATGCAATATGGGCGGGCTTTGGTACAGTGACGTTCAATGACAAGTTATATAACATGATATATTATATATATATATATTATAATAAATCAAAATTCAAGGTATTTTATAATATATATAATTATATAACATGACATATATATATTATAATAGAATACATCAATATTAATTATTAAACCAAAAGTTCAAACATAAATCATAAATCAAATGCTTTCAAAATAAACAAACAGTTAGCCAGTTGATCCAAGTAAATGACAACAAGCCTATATGACTCACCGAAGAGTAACCAAGGATTGTCACAGTGAACAGGAACCTGCTACTGCTGCCAAACATTTCAGCCATCTTGCATAGGTGGAAGTGGGAGTGGGGAGTGTAGGAACTGATGTCACCTTTATACTGCCTTGATTGACAGTTGACATGGGATGCCATTTGCAGGTTGCCATGTTGGCTGGGTTACACTTGAGACCTTTGACTGACAGTAGCTCTGACCAATTGCGTCAAAGAGAAAATGTTTGAAATCGCCCCCCGGGAAACAAGATCCATACACAGCATCTCCAGACTCAAATACCACACGACAGTGTGATTTGATATTAGCCAGGCTACCAAAATGCAGCAAATAACGAGTGCAGTGTACGATTGCGGTGACTGTGCACGCACATTCCCACCAGGCTGAGGAAGAAATGCCACTTGACATTTTCAAATCAGCCTCATGGTTAGCGCTATAAGAGGCCTTTATATAACTGCACCGATCTGCGTAAAAGTGACTATGCACCCTCCCTCTATCCTGACCCTGACCCGACGACCCTATTCTAATGGGGGTCTGGATAATATGTGTCAATTGGGGGGTCCTTGACAAGAACAAGTGTATGAATCACTGGTCTAGGACATGGAAGTAAAGTAAAGAGACAGACAAGAGACTGTCAGCAACCACATAATCATCCTGTGAGCCACAGCTTTAGAGCACATTATCTCACATATTCACTCTGTGATGTAATAGTCCCTCCTCCCTGCTTGCGTCGTGATAGACAGGTTAAAGATGAAAGGAGTTGTGTCCAGTCCTTTTAGTATGCATGTTTGAATGGGACATCTGTGAATGGAGACTAATCTGCATTAAAACAACAATACATGCAGACATACTAAGCCGACATCTACTCATTAATACTGCTATGGTTGCTCCCGCTTATGATGAATGAGAATTCAACAGGTCCCTAAGGTTTGGGCCATAATGCCAGATTATGACAGGATTGTATGAGACATCTGCCATGCAGGGGGCCATGTACTGCAAGTCCAGTAGGACTTCAAAGCTTCCAGAGCCGTCTATCTCAGACACTGGGGTTTTGAGTATTTTGACACGCTATATAGTGATAGAAATAAACCCCTGATATTAATTGCTGTTCAGCACATTGCGTGCTGAACAGTTTAGGAGAATTGGAACACAGGGTGCTGAAGGAGATCAGTGAAAGGAGGACCCTTTTCCAAGGCCCACAGCAAACGTTGTGTTGTAGCGAGAATCACACCGCATACCTCAAAAGAAAGCTTCATTTGTCCACTCCAATTTAAAATGTTGTTTATTTTACCATCTTCCATTCTGGAGATATTGACCTTTATGTAACACCTGCTTTTGTAGGAAAGTGCTGTTTTTGAACAGAAAGCTGAGATATTGACCATTTTATGTCACAGACATTGACAGGCAGATATAAAAAAACACAAAAAATATCCTATACGTACTATACACCGAATGAAAGTCCTGAATGTCTACTTTCAGGAGGAAAAAAGTACACGTTGATCCCATACCCGTAGTCAGTAATAGAGGGTATGCGCATGCTTAAAGTGAATGGGACATCGAGTGGCAAATAGAGTGGCAAAGTGACTTGGCAAAGTGAGTTTAATGTTGTTTAACATCGTCTAATGCAATCAGATTTGTTTTCTGTTTGGATGTATGGGCTGTCAAGGCCAAAAAGTATTTTTTTGCCACTCAGTAGGCGTTCCCGCATAACTTCCGGGTATGATGATGATGTCACACGCATACCCTCCATTGGCTTTTTAATTCAGCTTGCGCCCACCAAACATGGTGAGAGAGAGAAGACATAATGTATAAAACACGAGTTGTTCTGGTCCATAAAGAAATAAGGCCTATTAGCGACATATAAATTCTATATACCGTATGAAAGAACAGACTCTCTGCTTTCATAAGAAAAAATAATTACATTTACCCCATCTACCATTCGTCAGTATTAATTGCTGTATTTACCAATACAGCAGAAAAATCTGTAAAACACACACACTCTGACAGAAAAGTAATTTGACCCTATACTGAAACATAACTCAGACAATAGAATAGATTCTCTAATGTAGCCACCATATACAGCCTGGTTGGTTTGTTTGTCCAAACGTATCCATTAGGATCAGAAACAACTGCAGACATGGCCAAAGCATTTCCGGGGGTCCCCAGCCAAAAATGTTGAGAACCCCTGTAATAAGCAACCTACGGCTGCAATAAGCAAACCACGGCTGCAATAATCAACCCACGGCTGTAATAAACAAACAAACATAGCTTTGATACAGTCCACAAGCGAGAGTGATGATTTTGGTCATTAATTTGGTTATGGAAACCACGACAAAAAGCAAATTCATAGGGGATTTGTGATAATCTGAAGGGATTTAATGATGGCAGGATTATTTATTGTTATGCACGAGGCTTTAGGTGTCACATGTCCACGGCTGGGTAGAATGGGGTCTCACACCATGGGGCCGCCACTGTGATCCGTTTACCAACCAGGCCAGACGACTACTTTGCTTTACCAATGACACTAAATGACAAGCATTAGCAGCCCATTGGAATGTACAGACATGTAGCCTAGCCTACTGTCACTAACCTTGTGTCACCACTCACCACTCACCAGGCTTCCGACAGCACCTGCGGAAAGCCTGGTTTCTATGTGCTGCTCAGTGCTCCATCTAATTTATAGAGCCCGCCTACACACACACACACACGCGCGTGCATGCACGCACACTAACGCAAGCACGCACGCCTGTGCAAAATGCATAAAATAAATTATCCTACTATGCATTTTGCTACAATCATTTGCGTGGTAGGCCTACATAGTCGCAGATACATTCATCCTACTATAAATGGGAGGCATACTATGGTCCGACGGAGCATTGGTCCGAGGTGCGTTGGGGGTCGGGAGAGGGTTGGGCTTAGGTTTAGGTCTGCTGCCCCGGGGGAGGTTAGGGTGAGGGAGAGGGTTGGGCTTAGGTTTAGGTGTGCTGCCCCGGGGGAGGTTAGGGTGAGGGAGAGGGTTGGGCTTAGGTTTAGGTGTGCTGCCCCGTAGGTAGGTTGTCGTTCGGACCAATGCTCCGTCGGAACAAACACATGAACCCACTATAAATGCACCACGTCTCTGTCTGCGTGCGTGTGTGTAATGCACGTAACTCGAGAACCGTTTGACCCACCGACTTCACATTCGACACACGCATTCCACACCCCCACATAGTGCAGTGCCCACTGCCCAGGATAGAGTCGGTCGGACCTACGGTTCTCCAGAACCACCACAAAAGGCTCTGGTCAGGCTCTGCCAGTGGGCCTATAATGAGGCCAACTCCTTTCACCTGGGCCAGGCTCTGCCAGTGGGCCTAATGACGCCAACTCCTTTCACCTGTGCAATTTCCAGCCTCTGCCTCAGCCAATTGAGGCTCAACCAATCAGGCTCTGCCAGTGGGCCGAATTGATTGTCAAGTACACTTTTCAGGTCTATTATTGTTTGTCCGAATCCAGTGGTGAAAATACCCAGTGCGCACTGTTTACGGTCAAGAGCTTGCATACTGTATTAAATGCCATATGGTATTAAAGTTAGGATAGGATGTCCTCATGTGGAACAGACTGAACATATTATATTAGTGCACGGTCTGAGAGAAGGACGATAACACGTTCATTCATGCACTCAAACAACGTGTCCTTCTTTATCTCAGATCAAATATAATCCCACAATATTGTAATGTTGTCGTTTATAGTTTTAAGCCTTTCTATGGAAAGGGATTCATTCACAATAACTGCGTGCTGACAGACTGCCGTCTTCATTTTGTGATGATGTAATCCATACATATGGCATGAGCTGTTTATGCAATGCCATTATGTAATCACGTGTAATCATTCTCTAGACCATGTGAGTCAAAGGCCATTCATTCTTTGTACACTGGTCAGACGTGTCTATGTCAAGGTTTTTAAGTTAAAGGGGTGGCCAAGCCATGTGATCTATACATTTATAAGAAGATGCAGTGTTGAATTGAATAGTAATAGAGTAGTTAATTTCTAGCTGTAAGGCAAATTTCTCCTGTTATCAGAACCTAATTAAATGCAGTCTCATGTCCAGTGGGGTTCATTACATAGCATTGCAGTGATTACACCCAAAGCTAACATGATGCATCCACCCTAGCTCTGGTCCATAGCTCTAATGCGTGCATTAGAGCTATGTTACTATCAACGTCCGCCGCTCGCATGAATGCAGACCAGCCTCTACTCTTTAGTGTAAATAAAAAGAACGTTTTTGCTACTCACCAAAACAAAGGCGGGTTGTGTCAATAGAAAGACTACTTTCCTTAGTGGAAGCACTCTGAGCCCCCCACCACACGTATAAACTGTACTTTTTGGCCAAAAAGGGATTTTGTTTCCACCAGAAAAAAAACATTTTTAGTTACTCCGCTGCGCCCTCTACTGATATTGCCCAGAGAACTGCCTCATAGAGGATATTTTTCCTCCGGTGAAAAAATATGAACTAACTATGGGGAACAGGGGAACTGGTCCCCAAGCGGCCGATCTAGGTTGTTGAACTTGTTACACTTTGCCTAGAAGCAGGCTTTAGGCAGGCTCCAATTCCATGCCCTCCTCGCTCCACAGCAGATTAATGGACACAGCCACGAGCTCATTTATGTTTGGAAGTAGAACAGTGAAATAAACACCAGTTTACACCAGTGTTGAAAGAGAAACACAAGGCAAATCTAACCCCTTTTTGGTGAGGTGAGCAGAGGGTGCCCTGCACTCGTTTCTGAGGCTATACTCGACTACTCTCGTGCCAGTAGAGGGAAAGGTTAACCTGTCGACTCACAGAGCCTCTGAAATAGAAGCCTATAGAGAGAGTATAAATAAGAGGGGCAGAAAAGGTCACTGTACTAATAGGCACTTTATCCACAGATACTGAGATGAGACTAATCATTTTTACAGTCAGACAGCATGAATGAAAAGAAGACACAACACAACAACGGCAACCTGTTAGTGTTGTGGATTCCCAAGGGCTGAATACTAGGCCCCCCTCCTGTTTTTGTTGTATGCTAAATATCTTCGCCACATTAGTGTGGTGAAGTGTTCAAGTGGTTAAGTTACCGTACATTGAAAATGGCCTCCTATGCCGTGTTGAAGGAGATCTCACAGTCAGTCTTGATAGACTCATCATTATGTTGCCACTGACTCCATCATTATGGGGCTCAGAATGGGGCTCAGATCACAGAGCTGCAGTCCTGCAGTGCCCAGGTGAATAGGCGATAGAATGGGAAGGCTCCATCTCCATAGCTAACAAGGCCTACTGCACCTTCAATGGATGGATACATGACCCCAATCCTAATCTGTTCATTTAGCCCCTTAATAGCTGCATCCCATGTTATGATTGTGAGCTTGGTGTCTTAAGGCCACAGCATACACAGACCTTTAAGCGTGAGTTTCCCGTTATGTTAGTGTTGGAAAGCTATATTATTAAATAAATTAAAAGGTAAAACAAGAAGAGCAGAAAGGTAAAGTTCTATTTACACAATTCTGCCATTCAGCAACATAATAGCTTGGAAGGAACCGACTTGAACATGAACAACAAACTGCCAAATGCCCGCATTCAGTACGTGTCACATACACACACACCCAGACAAAATGAGGGAATAGGTCATTCAGCACCAGGCAGTGTGTGTGCGTGAGTGCGTGCGTGCGTGTGTGTGTGTGTGTGTGTGGTGTACTGTAGACAAACAAGGTGTGACAGACAGCAGAGCAGGAACACAGCCATTGCATTCTAAGCAGTGATGAACAGTAACAAAGTACAGCCTACTTAAGTACTGTTATTTACTAATATTTACTTGAGTATATCTACAGTATGCTTTACTTGAGTATTGGTATTTTTGGATACTTATGACTTTCACTCATTTCAGAGACAAATAGTGAACTTTTGGAATCCACTACATTTCTAGGAATAGAAAAAGTATGTACTGAAAATAGCGATGTACAAGCTCACAATCACACAATGTGTTGCATCGCATCATGTTGTGAGCTTGTAGATGCTATTTTCACTATTATTTATTATAATTATTATAACAATATTACACCATCTTGCCTTTATAATTATGTCTCAGTGCTATGGACATTATTCAGACCATGAAATTTGTTATTGGAATATGGATTAATGCAATGTAAATTCTGAATCTTCACAAAACTATTATATCTCTGATTGAATTATTCACTAAGATTATCTATACTTAATGAAGTTTTTGATATATTAATTTCACCCAGTTATGGAATCTTCTGATCAGTTCACATGCACCATCTTGCATATACTGATGAACACACTCATTCACAAATTCACACACATGAATCAGAGGCAGGCAAATAAATAATACATTGTGAATCATTAATTTAGTCTTATATCGTCATGTTTGTATGCATGTACTAATATACATTATGTGACCATATACGGTAGCATATAGCATTATGCTGAATGAACTGAATTGACCGCTAAATTGAATGGTTAATTTAGATATAATGTAATGTAGATCAAATATCAGAATCACCATGCATAAATACATTAATCAGCTTTTGAATGACCACATGGTGACTTTCTCTTCTGAGGTGACTTGACCTTGCATGGCTAACTAGAAAGGAGCCGCTCAGTCAAGCTGAAATTGATCTGTACGTTTAGATTAAATTTGACCACAGCGAAGCTAGAGTGAATGGGTGTGCCGTTTGGCAGAGTATTAGGTATGCTATAATAAGTTTCATTGGGCAAGGATAACGCACGCACACGATTTCCCCTTGCTTTTCACCATGCACAGTAGAGACAGAAAAAAGTAAAATTAAAAATTAAAATCCCTTCCCTCTCCCACTCAAAATTACTCTCACTCCCATTGTTTCTTTGTTAGGAAAGGCCATGGATTTAGGAAAGGCCATGGATTTTGTGTTCTTTTTTTGTTTCATGCAGTTTTAATTCAAAAGATATGGCATCAGGAACATAATTGATGTCAGCCGATTTTTAGGCATGATCGTGCGGGTCAAGAAAGCACCTGCAGACATTTTTTCATACAGGATTTGCATTGATAGCTTATTTTATTCCTTGTTGGTTTGTATATGGTATGACATGTACATCTACTATAGTTCTCATGTACTCTGTCACCCAGATCTGTCACAGCTCTCATATGAATGATATGATTCACCCCGGTATCTGGTCTAGGTAGGAGCCAGTATAGATAACTATTGTCACAGCTCTCATATGATTCACCCCGGTATCTGGTTTACGTAGGAGCCAGTATAGTACCCCGGTATCTGGTTTAGGTAGGAGCCTGTCACAGCTCTCATATGATTCACCCCGGTATCTGGTTTAGGTAGGAGCCTGTCACAGCTCTCATATGATTCACCCCGGTATCTGGTTTAGGTAGGAGCCAGTATAGATAACTATTATTTTTCACTCTTGCCCCAGAAAGTTCCCAGTCTGTGAAAAACATGTTTTCGAATACATCTGACCTTGTGTTGTCTATGCCCAGACATCCAGTCTCCATTCTAAGATACAAATGGTTTCTGATAGAACTACAACTTACTTAGAGAACTATATCACCCAACATTCATGTTTCCTGGATTTTCAGGAAGTAACATGAACCTTTGTCACGGTAGAGTTCGTCACCATGACAACGGTGTTAATCGAGATAAGAATGTAATATATACTGCCTCCATTTTGTCATACTCTGAGTCTCAGAGAGACTTTCCTGCAAATGGCTGTAATGTGAACTTCATCTTTCTCTCTCCGAATACATGGCATATGTTCTAAAAACCCACTCTCTGTCTGGACAATCCTTCATTTCTTGGACTCTACAAATGATTCATTTTGGGTTCTAAAAAGGTATTGAGTATTTTTCTAAAGTGTTTTCATCTTAAGGTTTATTATTATACATTTTTATAAAACATATTCCTGCTAGGCTAACTTCTAAACGGTACAACTAAAAGGTTTATAACTATTTTGGGTAAATGACATGGGTACAAGCTAGGCTTTGAATGCCTGGTTTTATGAGTACTTTTGAGTAATCAGATTACTTCCGAGGGGTATTCTACATTTTTGGCTTACAGCCTGGTCCTTCCTTTTCATTTGAGCTATCGAAGTTACAGTCCTAATTAATATACATTATCATACAAATAATACAAATAATAATGCACCATAAAAGCCATAACAGTAAAATAATATCTTATTTTAAAGGTTGCAACATAGGTTACAATAAAGAAAATACATTTCGCTTACTGTCTCTGCTGTACAGTAAACGCATGTCACAAATTCGAAAGGCAACAAAAGGCAATCTGTGCCAAAGCAGAGCCATGCCCTTTTGTACCAACCAAACAACCATGGGCCTTCATCAAGCTAAGGCAAACAAACTCATAATCAATGATAATCAATGAAACTACACAGCCAATATGCACTCAAATAGGCAGTTCTGTCAGGTAAAAATAAAATAAGCAAAACCAGAAATAAACATGTCTTACCTTATATGTGTCTCTTTCGACTTCCTACCTGCAAAGTCATCCACTAGTTCTTTAAAATCCAGTCGTTTCTATATGTCAGAATTGATAGCCAGCAGTTTAGTTGTTTCTGTGACATCCTCATCCTCATGCAGAAATCTCAGTGGTACGAAATGAAATGATACAGTGCATACCAGGCATGCACTGGCACTGCATCCTTATATTCACAGTAAGAGTCACAGTAGGGTGGAGGTTGGTCCTAAAGATGTGTTAGAATCAAACAAGTATAACTTTGGGTGAAAACTCAATGACGAATGAACACTTTACATTACTCAAAGCATATAGCGGACAGCCGGACACCCCTCTCCTGCCAACCGGTTGGGTTCAAACGTTACTACATAACGTTTGGCTAATGTAGCTTTTAGCGTAGGTTCAATAAGGAAGATCCTAACCATTCCATTCGGCCTTCGTCTTCAGTATCATAATAGTCTACGTCACTTCCGTTCCCACGCTGTCAAAGCTCGTTCATTCACAAAACCAAGCGAGCACTTTTCGCAGCAGCCAACCAGCGATTAGGCTCGTTCTTTAAAATGCCCTGTCTCTAACCTGTCATTCTCCTTTCAGCCAGCGACCAACCCACCTCCATCCCCAGCTCCACCTTGCTAAAATCCAGGAGCCAAAGGGGAAGTGGCCCTTGCATCTGCTCCACCACCATCAGCGTCTAGACTCCATGGGGGGGTTCTTTCCCTTCAATTTCATATACCTGCTAAAATGCTCATGGAGTCTAATCGCCAAAATAATCTTGCAATAAATGTGTTATCCTGCCCGCTCCATGCTGCCAAAAGATTCCTTTTAATAAACATTATTATATCATATTGGTGTGATCTCTCCTTTATTGAAGTTGGGAGACATGCAGTGTTCCAAGTTGGAACTTCCAACTGCACAGCACCCCTTCCTAATCAAGGGAATTGCCACCAGCAGTGCAGGAGAGACAACTAGCAAACCTAGTCCTTGCATGTTATCTATAAAAAGCTATCAGGTGTGTCTGAAGTTCTGAACCTAAGCCAATGTATATAAAGAAATGTTGGGAGAATTAAAACCAGTCAGGATTGAATCGCAAAACAGGGGCCACGTACAGAGCACAGACAACTATAGGTTTTTATACTCCTCCTACAGTAAGTGTCAGATTGTCCTTCACAGAGTAAATGGACAGATCATTAGAGTTGCAACAATGTTATTCTATTGATTATTTATTAGACTAACTAATAATCTTGAAGCGTGTTTTCTTTTGTTATGAACAAATCAACTCGGAAAATATACATAGGAAATACTCTGGAAAAATATAGGCCTAGTTGAGTTTTCATAATTGACTAAATTGATGAAGTAATCAGTATTTCATTAAGTACCACCGTATTTTCATTGTACCAACAGTCAGTGTCGTACAAAATGAGTGAAAATGGCTTATCTACAAGCTGCACGACCGTTGTGAGACAGGACAACAACCAGCTTGCTGGTGGGAAGACTGTGAGATGAGCTCTTCAGCCTAAGTGGACTTGCAGTTAGCATATTCCAAACCGAGAATGTTGCACATTCATTAACCTTCCAGTGAGGTGGTAGAATTGCTGCAACACTATTTAATTGTATTATTAGTAGGCGTAATGAGCCGAATGAATGGACTAATTAACATATTAAAACTCTAGGGGTACAATCAGCAATTCAAAGGCCCTTATCAAAACAATTCAGACTGGTGCGTTGACATTTTGTTGCACTAATGAACTTGGGTAATGGAAAACGAAATGAACATTTTAAATGATAACGCTGCATGTCAGAATATAATCATAGGTGGCTAAAATCCTTTGCTGAATTGACAGACATGTTTTAACTACAGTACATGCAGTCGTGTTTCTGGATTATAGAACACAGACTGGCACTGGACATGCTATGCTGGTGTCCAGTGCTGTGCACATCACTACTTGTTCTTGATACCCTCATACACCTATCATTATCAAGTGCAATGTAGTAGGCCTAGCAGTGGTGGCCAGATATAAAACCTATTCAATATAGGATGTTATATTGTATACAGTCATCTGCCAATATGCAACAATATGTAAAGTATATCTGATGGGTTATATTGATACAGCGGCACAAACATCATGCAAAGCTTAGCCAATCGACAAAGCAAGCTTTGCATGATGTTTGTGCCACTGTATAAATAGAAGTGGCAATGTACAGTACACAACACTGCCATTTTTTCTACAGAACAGATTTGAAGCGTCCTATCTAATCCTAATTTGTGGTAATTAAATGGCCAGCTGGGCAGTCCACTTGAAGGGACCAAAGTTAATCCATCATGCTGGTGTGGCAGTCGAGCACAGGGTGTACTCCTTTGGAGGCTTGTGTAACAATAGGACCCACAAGAACGACATTGAGGTCCATGTCTTCAACGCGGTGTCTTTGCAGTGGTTGAAGTTGCCCCCAGTGAAAGCTCCCAGTGAGGTTCCCTCTGTGCGCAGGGGCCACACAGCTGTGCTGATGGAAAATATCTACATCTGGGGAGGATTAAAGAGTAGGGGGTACTCCAATGTGCTTTATACATTTCATGTCGGGACCCACAGGTGGTTCAAGCCAAAGGTTTCTGGGACTGTTCCAGAACCGAGGCGCAACCACTCAGCTTGTGCCTTGGGGAAGGTCATGTTTATCTTCGGAGGATTCAACAAGCTGACTGCATGCACTAATGACATCTACCAGTTGGACACCACCCCAATGGTCTGGTCTGTAATTTACATCAGAGGCACTTCGCCACCTGCTTTATACCGTCACTCTTCCACCATCATTGGGACAAAGATGTTTGTATTTGGAGGCAGAGTGCCCGTGCCTCTGCCTGCAAATGCGCATGAGGTTAACTATGACAATGATATCAAGGTGTTTGACACAGAGACCAACTGCTGGCTAGTCACACCTGCACAGCTTCTTGAAGGGCAGCTTCTTCCAGAAGGACGCGAGGGTCATTCAGCATTTACCTACAATGGAGAGCTGTATATATTTGGTGGCGACAACATGCAGAGACACGACAATATCCTCAATGACCTGTGGAAATTCAACCCAGAGACCTTCTCCTGGAAGAAGGTTGAGCCCAAGGGGAAAAGCCCGGACTGTTCATGGACATCTAGGATGTGCTGTTGCATAGTGGCAGATTGTGTCATACTTTTTGGAGGATTCATATCCATTGTTCATGCAGATGATCTGTATATCTTAGATTTATGTCCTAGTCTGAAGACATTATGCAAGCTAGCATTTATTAGGCACGGTCTGACGCTTTCGGAACTCCCACATGACATCAGGTGGGAACTGGCAGCCATGACTACCAACTTCAAAAACAAAACATGGAAATTCGGCTGCCCACTTATGTAATGTAGCCAACTATGCCACCTTGGAAATTGTGCCCTAGGACAATTTCTATTCATGTTGAGTAGACAGGAAACAAGTCAGCTGTCCTATCCGCCATGCAGGCGTTCTCTGTGGTTATGACGTCGGTGTTTCTCTTGAAGTACCCACTGTAGTCGTCAGAGTGCACTTTACTGCACTACCCTAGTATTTAGAGATTAGTAGGGATCTAAAGGCATAAAAGGAACACAGACCGGTAGACACTATGACATTGCCACAAGTCGCTTCTGGACAACTGCTGGTCCTATGGAATTCACACCCGGTACCGCATGCTCCCCTGAGTCCACTGCAATATGCGTGGAGAATTCGAAGTTGATCAGCCGTCCGGTTCTCGAAATATGTGGGACGTGGGCGTGCACGCACAGAAAGATTTCTGTGCAGGGATCTCCATCTGTGGTGTTTGTGTATTTATAAAATTACAGAAGGATGGAATTTGAATGGTGGTCAGATAAGGCTGAAAATGTGCCCATAGTAGATTATCATAATTATTATGACTGATGTCATAGACTGGCCACATGAAGTCCGATATCCACATCGGAGGCAGTAGATAGACCCTGTCTTTTTGAGGGGGCATAGCCCCTCCCCCTCCTATGCCTAGTGTGTTTGTGTGTACCGAATAGCGATGACTTGATTGGCTGAGCAATGTGTGTACCCCATAGCGATGATTTATTTGATTGGCTGAGCACGGAATGTGATGTATGATGATGTATGATGATAAGAGCGCCCCTCACTTCACACGAGTTGTTCCTCCACAATATTATTTTTTTGTCATTTTGTCATTGCTTTCATCATGTAATGAAAGTGATTAATGTCACCAGCTGGTACAGAGCACAAGAAATTGAACTTTAGGCATACAATTTATATATAGTGGCATATTCCAAGTGGCATTTCTTCCTCAGCCTAGTGGGAATATGCATGCAGTTTTAACGCAATCTGCGGAAATTGCGGAATTGCGGAAATTGCGGAAATGGAAATTGCGTAAATTGGGTAAATGGAAATTGCGTAAATGGAAATTGCGTAAATTGCGGAAATGGTAATTGCGGAAATTGCGGAATTGCCGAAATTGCCGAAATTGTAATGGCGGAAATTGCGGAATTGCGGAAATGGAAATTGCGGAATTGCGGAAATTGCGGAAATTGCGAAAAAACACTCTCAAATTTTCCGCAACACTCCGCAATTTGCTAATGTTTCTCATCCTCCGCAACACTCAATTTTTCCGGTAAATAAAAAAAGACCAGTGGAAGCACTAAGCAGCTTGTGTCGTAAATCTCGAGGGCACTCGAATGATGATGATGATGATAATGAAGAAGAGTATTACAATGTTCTATAACATTGCAATGCCATGTTGGTCCTACCGTCCTAATAATAACAACATGCTAGATTACATACACAGCCTGTCACTCTGGTTGCAATGTATGTAATGTCCTTTATTATACTCCTAACCCCTAATGCCCTGTGCCTTGTCATACACAACCCTAAAACATTGTCATCACATGATCCAGACAGACAGAGGGATGGAGGGATGGAGGGCATGCCTCCTGGTGGAAAACTGCACATTTCTAATTTATGATTACAACTAGTCTTTGTTTTTCTGTCTGTCCGTCCATCCATCCATCAACACAAAAAAGGACACATACCCAGTGCTAAATGACAATATGTTATTTATTTTCTATATTTTAAAGGTTTATTATTTACAAAAAAAAAAAAATCAAAATAACTTTTTGACAAACACTGTTTGTCTGCATATTGTTGTAAGAAAGTTTACATTTATCTTTCTTTCTTCTGTATCAAGTAACCAACTGATAGTTCGATAGTTATTTTTTTCCCAAGCCATGGACTACATGAATGAGCAAGACAATGACCATGTTAGTGGGTGCCTAATTTACACTTTGTCTTACGACATGTCACTTTTTTGTTGCTGTTGAAGATCTGTCATTTTCGCCAAGCAACACAGTCATACGGCAAAGTATAAATGACGCTTTAAGAGGAGCAAGCAGCTCATCCCAGTGTCTGTCCCTCTCCACTAGACACACCATACAGCCTGATTTATACTTTGTTGTACGATGGTATATCATGTGGCAAAAATAGCAGATCTACAAGCACAGAACATTGCGATGCAATGCGCCGTGAGCTTGTCGAGCTGCACATTTTTGGCGTTGGGGACCGTTGTACGATGAAGCATAAATCAGGCATTAGTAAACATATGAAACCTGCAACTATTGTGGTCATCAAACCAAAATAAACATTTGGTTCTTCTTCTCTGGGCACTCTTCATACTTTTTGCATTTTTATTTTCTTTCCTCAAAACAAGACAACAAAGAGAAAGAAATATACAAATATTATGTGCTGGTTTGTTGAGAGTCTCCAACGTATACTGCTAATCTGTAAGCTCATTTGTTCGTGTTGTACATTACAATAATGCCCGTTACAGAATGCTAGTTGTGGTTGAAATTGTGGGGAAAAAAAGCACATAGTTGGGAAGCTCTCCCCTCGAAGGCAAGTATCAAAAACAGCACAAACCAACAGTGCTGCAATCCATCTCATCTGTGTACTAGTTCCTATACACTATGGCATATTCAAGATTAAGCGCTCTTTGTTGTAATAGAATAGCTCCCTCGTTTTAGAACCTATATAGGACCTATAGGATCAGGAGAACATATATTCTAGGGTATACGGTACCTCTCCAATGCTGACCTATTCCCATATCTATAGTCAAAAAGAATCACTATTACCTTTTATAGTAGATCAGAAAGTGCAATTTAAAACAACAGAAATTAAAACTAGAATGTTTTGCTTTGGCCAGTTTCATTTAACATTAATATTCAACCCAAACATCAGTGGCTAGCTACAAGGAAAGGTATAAAGGTGCTCCAATTGTCTACAATGTCTCATTGAGCGTGATGTTATTGCAGATCTAGAGATTGTACATTTTTGTATACTGTACATGACCTCATTAATTATATATATATATATATATATTCTTAAATGAGGATGTTAAGGGGAAAAACTGTTTCTATAGAAGTTCACATTATATTTAAATATTCCAATTGGATAAAGTGAGACATTTGGCCATCATCATTGCTTACACCTTCCTCTAAAAATATTGAAAAATAGAACACACAGAATATACTAATGAATGACTGTGCCAGTGCACCGGCTCACACTCATAACAGAGGATAGAACATGGCTATAGTTTAGGCACAAATACTTAAGAATGTCCATGTGAAAAATCCAATGCTTCCGTTTACACACAAATAACGTCTAGGCAGACAGACAATGAACGAAACGTAATCTCACAAGACATTTAACGTCAACATTTTGAGACAGTATCTTTAAGTATTTGTGACAGTGCATGCTTTCATGACATTGGTGGTTTTGACTCTGTTGGTACAATATTGACACAATCTGTATTGATGAAGACCTGTATTCTTTTAAAACTGTATCTCCAAGGGCTTAGTCACTGTGAACTGATGGGACATTTGGTACCACTAAAAGGGTCATTTATACTTAGTTGTGCAAGCGGTGTCTCCCTACAAGCTCACCACGTGTTGTGTTGCAACGCGTAGTAAGCTTGTATATCGTCCATTTCCGGTGCAAGACATCGGCATGCAACAAAGTATAAATCAGGTAAAAGATTGTGACTCTAATTAAACTTCAAGGGGGATTGTGGGGAAAATACAATACAGTGTCACTGTCACATGACCATGAAACTTGTTTAAAAATCCTACAAGACAACCTTCAGCACATGTTACAATGTATGTGCTTATACGCATATTGACTTCATTTTTGACCGAGGCATCAAACATTTTGGCAATTGTAGGATCATAATAATTGTGTAAATGCCACTTACTGTAGTTCTTATGTTGAAAAATTGATTGGTTTGATTGACATTTTCAACATAAACATGGTAGTGTCGTTTCCTACGGTAGAGTCACAATATTTTGGGTGGACCATGTGCCCATGCCACAAAATCAAGTCCAGGTCAGTTTAGAGTATCTAAGCCCAAATTATGGAATTACATGAGACAGAAACCTTAATGCAAACCAGCATATCCTTTTTTTTTCTTTTTCTATTTCAGTGGTTCACAATCATTATTTGGTAGAAATGGGCCCTACACACTTGAGTCACTGGATTCCTGACTTCAACAGTAAACCAAAGTAAAGTGTAATTGTGATAAGACAGGCGTCACAGGCCACAATACTGTCTGTAATAACCGAGAAGCATATGGGAGCGTACAACTTTACTGTGATGTCAAATAATGCATGATAAACAAATTGTGAAGCATCATTACTTGCATTTGACAATTGATTGATTTGAAACCTTTTCACAGCATGCTCAGTTTTGTCTGAACTTTAAAGAGTATTGGATCGTCCCAATGGGGGAAATTACTTTTCTGCATTCACCCATCAGACACAGGCATGCAGGGGGACACTTTGACATATACATAGGTGAGCCGAGGGTCGAGCTTGTGACCTTCTGATTACCATATGGCCTCTCTGCCCAGCTATTATCTGCCCCCTTTAACTTATGTTAACACACCAGCTCTGGGAAATGAGGCATTGGAGAGGATGGATAATCCCTTTCAATAAGATAACTTTTAAATCAAGTTATATAATTTAGGTAAATATAGCTTTTATGTTCACTTGATGTGAAATCAAAAGCTAGTCTTAGGACAAATAATATATTCTTTGCTGACTGGGGTCCCACAGGGATCTGTTCTTGGCCCCTTCCTTTTCTCTTCCCATCTTAACCATGTCTTCGCCGAGAATAGCCAATCTGCAAGCTCACAACGTGTCACAACACAGCACGCTGTGAGCTTGCCAACGTGCCAGCTCCAAATGTTCCTCTATTATGACATGCCCAGAATAGGGATGCATGGGTTCATGTGGTTAAATATCCTCTGCCCAGGCATCTCTCAGTATCAAAGTAGTGCTATAGCTATTGCATTAAGGTTTGTTTATCTCTAATGGAACATAATGCATTTTGTCACTTATTTACTTTTTTTTCTCCGCATATAGATGATATCCAGGTTCCTGACAGAAGTAAGACATTTGTTATGATTGAGAATGCACCACACAGTATCTGTAAATACTAGATCTACAAAACTATTTACAACACACATATAGGTAATCTTTATATCACAGTCTATTGCATAATGGTGATAATCTTTAGTTTATAAATATTATAAATGTACACATAGTTTTTAAGCAACGTTACATAACTTCAATCTCTGCCATTTGAAATTAGGAGTAGAAAAAAATAGCATCCATCCATCCATCCATCATCCATCCATCCATCCATCTCTCTCTTCTCTCTCTCGCTCTGTCTTTCTCTCCACACTTCGTCCTTCTTGACAAGAATCAAAGAAAGCAGCATTTCAATTGTTCTATTCCCTTTGGACCCATAACACTGTCATGGTCTATGTCAGAGCCGCAGTGAGGATGTTGGCTCAGGAGGGGTATGTATTGCTGTTGCTGAGAGCAACATAACACCTAGCTACTGTGTACGTATGTGTAGACTGAAATAAGGGTTAGGTTCCGGAAATTGGATCAGATTCATTTTGTGAGTGTGCTTTTTGACAGTATTTGTTTTGTGTTGAGTTATTCCACAGTGGTGCCTAAAGCTGCTGAATAGGAGAAGATATCCTTCCTCTTCCCGTTGATTAAAAAAAACACAGAAAATTGTCATTGTCAGGATCCACAATGCATTCCAGTTACAAAACAAAAAAGGAAACAAACAAACTAAAAAAGAACAAGAAAGAAAATCCTTCATACATTGTATTATGTTTCTTTATATTTTTCAGAAAGGAAGACTCATGTTTATACTAGAGCTCTTAAACCGCCATTGCCAAATATTCTAGTTGGATTTACACATATATATATATTTATATATATATTTATTTATATATTTATTTGTTTAATATACATTCTTACGTTTAGGGAGACAATGTGTCTAAAATATAATACAAGGGCTGTCTGTACAGGAAATCTATGAGGTTATCTTTTCAGAATAAAATTGGAGCGAAACAAAAATACTGAAGTTCCTCATATTTCTCTTTTGTTGAATCTCCATTTTTAAAAAGTAATCGAAACACATAAGTAAAAAAAAAAGGAAAAATATGGGATCATAAATTTGATGCAAAGCGCATTTTGTCTTGTTCGGTCTCTGTACTACTCAAGACTGAATCTCTCCTAGATCCCGGGGAATCCCTGTGCTGGGATGTGGTTGATGCCGCCACAGCGGCTGCTGCTGCCGCCGCCGCCGCCGAACGCACCGGGGGCAAAGCTCCCGACGACATCTGGCGGAATAAGTTGACCCGCTGGGGCACTGTGGTGCGGATACCGGTTTGCAGACCCATTCCTTGGATCGCGGTGGCCGCTGCCGCCACAGGTGGCGCGATGGAGGCCAGAGAGTCTCCCGAGGCCGGATGCACTCTGGGCCCTAGGGACGTGTCATGTGGCAAGGAAGGTTGGGAGGCTGACAAGTGTCGCACGTCTCGACTCAAGCTCCCCGACTGGAGAGCCTGTGTGCTCTTGTGGATGTCTCCCCTCTGAGGTGAGGGGACCTGCTGCTGCTGAGGTGACTGTTGCTGCTGCTGTGCTGCCGAAGTTGCAGCTGAAGTTGACACAGCGGGCGTCTGCTGCAGCTGTTGCTGCGTTGGAGGGAGGGGTTGCTGGGGCATGGGCTGCTGGATCAGCGACAGCTGGGAGGCAGTGGGCGAGCCGTACTGGAAACTCCGGCCAGCCAGAGGGGTCTGCACTGGTGGGCTGCACATGGCAGCTGTGAAAGAGCAGGGGGACATGATTGCCCCCTGCTGTTGGATCGGGGTCTGGGGGTTTGTGGCGGAAGAATTGAGGTTGCCGTGGGAAACACTAGGGGCAGGGTAGAGTACCTGCGCAGCAGCCGCAGCGGCGGCTGGCAGGATGCGGTTGCTGGAGGCATTGGCGATAGCCGAAGCACTGTAGGTCAATGGTACAGAGGACTGTTGGAATTGGTTGTTGCCTATGGAACTTGAGTAGGGTGGCTGGGCTGGTGAGTTAATGATGGAGTTTCCAGACATCGGTGTTGAGTTCATCCCGGTGACTGACTGCTTGCGGTCTACCATCATCACCATCTCCCTGTCCTGACGAATGATCTGCTTCAAGATCTCGTTCTCCTGGGTGTTGAACACGCCGGCGTTCAAGTCCTTCTGAAACTTCTGCAGCAGCAGCGAGTTCTTCTTCCCTGTTGAAGTGAAATCGACAGAAGTAAGTACATGGCCGTGGTGCACACATTATACAGGAGAGCATCATTAAAGATGCAGTTTTATGAAGGTGTTCTCTAAGGTGCACACTTGCTTATGTACTTGAATACAGTTTCTACAAAAATCTGCAACCTCAAGCTATGTAATTATCATAGTGTCCCTACAACGGTTTTGTATTTCAGCATGCAAGGTTTATGTCTCTCTGGCCTGGAATGATTTTAAATGCATTTCAGGTCATTTGTGCCATGTGCATTTTCCCAGAGGAGGTTCATTCCCCAGTGCCTCTCAATTCATGACAAAGATTCTCACATTGATTTGAGTGTTTTTGCAATTCTGCAAATTGCATCTTTAAGCCAAGCAAGGGTGGTGATAGACAATATAAAGAACATTGAATGACAGTGATTATGATGATAACAAGTATGACATCTGAGAAGAGTGAGAGGTTTGTTAACACACATCACTAATGTGGACTAGTGTGACATGAGAGCACAGATCGGCCAGGTATCAATGTAATGTAATTATGATGAGACAATAATATACGGTATAAAACCTATGTATTGGTGCGTTTGCCTGAGTGCGTGCGCAAGTGTGTGATGTGTGTGTGTGTGTGATGTGTGTGCGCGCGCGTGTGCACGTGCGTGCATGTGTGCACAGAAATTCCATGTTCAAGGACAGAATACAGATTCTGTTAACTATAGGACAGTTCACTTAAGACACATCACAGGGATACTTACAGAAAGCACTATTCATAAACACATCAACAAAACCACAAACTAGTTCTATAACATGATACCAATATTAGACACAGATTATTATTAATACTATTCCATAAATATTATTGGACTGCTATTCACCTGAACATCAGACACGATGGAAAAGTAAGAATAATGAAGTGAATCACTGCAGGTCATCATCTACCGTATTTGTATGAATTAGGATAAAATATTGACCTGTGTTGGTATGGGAAACACAGGTAATCAGAAGAAGTACTGGTATATTCCGTTTATGCAACAATGAAAGCTCTCCTAGCCTATAAACCAGTAACAATTAAATGGTTATTAATATACATTTAACACTTTTGTGGTTTTATGTGCCAAACTATGGTTAGATTAGATGGATTAAATGTCATGTAGTAAAAGGATGATCACTTTGAATTTGTTATTAGGCAAAAGGCAATATTTACAAAATAGAACAATCTGTCTAGGTTTAATTTATTTTGCATGCTGCCAATAGGCCAAGGAAGTAATTCACTTCTTAAAGTTTTTATTTTATTTTTTATATACATTAAACTTTTTAGAACCTTCATTTTACACAGGAAAGCAACGAAAATGAATATGGGCTGAAACATTGCTCAAATATGGAGTCTAGAGATAACCGATGTCATATACTGGCCACATGACGCCCGAAATCCACATGGAAGCCATGCCGTTATTAGAACCAACCTATATCTTGGTTGCATTATAATTTGAATGGTCCATTATCTCAATTCTGCTGTGACCTCTTAATTGATGGAGAGGTATTTGAACTTTATTCATGTGGGTATTTCTTTTTGGCTGTTGACCTTTTCATGTGGAACAGCAATCTTCTTTGTTGTAAGCATGACAGAGTGGGGTTTTAGTGCGCTGAAGGCTCCAGCCACGGACCATTAATCACTAAGCCTTGAGAACCTAGCATGCTGTACGGTTAATAATGTTACGTTGATGTCAGGTGAAAACCTTGCATGTCCAAAATCGTCCCTTTTTTATTATTATATTAAAAAAACATTTAAAAATAGTCAAAATAGCTGATCTACAATTTCACAATGCGATGTACTGTATGTATTTGTAATGCTTGTAGGTCTGCTATTTTCACTGCTTTTGTGTGACGCTTGTGTGTGATGAAGTTGAGCATTCATTTACAAAAACATGAAAAGTTTAAATATGGAGATAATAGGTTTCTACCTGACAGCAACTGCTTTTTCCTTTCAAGGGCATTACGCAGTTGGCTGTCACAGCGGACTTTTAGAACAAACTCTCCCAGTTGAAGCACAATGTTATTTTATTGTTGCCTAAGTGGGAACAGAGTCATCGTCTGGCAATAAATCCATCACAAACTCAATGCAAGCTTGAAACTAACTGCAATGCAAAGATAATAAAATCACAGTTGGGACTTTTCACCAGTGCTGATTTTGGCAGCAAATTTTGATTTGAGTTTTAGTCATCTTGAATAGTTTTAATTTAGTTTTAGTCACATTTTAGTCACCTACCATGTCTTAGTGTTAGTCGACTAAAATGGATTTTGGTGGGCCTTGATGCCGGCGTAATGTCTGATTTAACACTTGCTGAAAATAGCACATCTACAAGCTCACAACGCGTCTGCAGGCTTGTAGATCTGCTATTTTGAGCATGCAGCAAATGCGTAAAATGACTTATACTGGATCTCTTGTCCACTAGTCGCTTCCTAACATTTTAGTCTAGTTTTTATTTGTTGACGAAATTGTCAATATATTTAGGCTTAGATTTAGTCATCATATTCATAGCTTAGTTTTCATTTAGTTTCCATTTAGATTTCGTCAGTGAAAAATGGTAGTGGACGGACATTTTTTGTCATAGTATCAGTCAACGAAATCAACACTGCTTTTCACCCCAGAAATACTGTATCCTACTAAATCTGTCACCATCCCAGGAAATCCAGTTCTTCGTTTGAGGTCAGTGTGTGGTGGCCATAGTATCATCATCTACCACAGGCTTGGGTGACTAATAACTAATTCTAACACCAGGACGTTAGACTATTGTTAACTTACAACAAGTATTCAGTGATGGCATTTTTAAAGGCGACAGGGTTAAATTCTGTTGATGGGAAGGACATAATCATGTTATTTTTTTTACAAACATTTGCAAAAATTTGCTTCCAAAGCAAATTGACTAAAGACGAGTGTCTTTTTAATAAAATAAATTTGAATTCATTGTCTCTCTCATATATATAAATAAAATATTGATGCATTCATCAAGCAGCTCAATACAATTCAAATGCTCTATTAATATATTTCTTCAATATGTGAAATATTATATCATTGTGAACAAAATTAACATACTGGTAGGAAAAACCTTGAAATAATGACAAAAATAAATAAAATAAAATTAGTTTTGACATAATAAAAATGGAAAACATTTGTGGTGTGTGTGTGTGTGTTTGCCTGCGCCTCAAGCTAAGCTAAGATGAATACGTAATCGTATCATATTATATTCAAGTATTATACAGTATATCTGTATACAAGGGCTGTAGCGATGAACCGATACGAACCGGGACGAAGAGGTTTGTTTGAATCTTTACATTTGTACACTGATACGTGAACCCTTGGATCAATCTAAACGTGTGTGTGTGTGTGTGTGTGTGTGTGTGTGTGTGTGTGTGTGTGTGTGTGCAATTGCGATTCAGATTATAACTAATTAAACAAAGCATCAATATGCACCTTGGATGGCGCGCTTGTCAACGCAAAAGGCCTTGACCTCTCGGCACTCACCACACTCATACTGCTTTACCACAATAATCATAACAGACTGATAAGGTCAATGATCCTAATAGTTCAATTGCTGGACTCACTCCGTCTTTTCCTTTTGGCTAGGTGTATTATAATTCTATTATAATTTCTTACATAGTTGTAATACATTATAATAATGTATAACATGTGAAGTGAGGACGCTGGCGTCGACTGTTCGCCGCTTCACCTCCCAATGTATGAATGAATGAACCATTGTAAAGCGCTTTGAGCACTTGGAAAAGCGCTATAAAAATGCAATTCATTAACATCCGTGTTATGTCACTATAATTGGTCATTGGGTAATATAAGTAAAATGAAAGACCAACACGAAACATTTCTGCTTACTCCACCTCTGACAATGACATTACTTTACTTAAAGCACCCGATGAATGTCTAGTGAATCACACTATAATGCATTATAACAATGATTGTAATGCATATTTTATAAAGTATTAAATTATGAGAATTATAATACACTATGTGAGTGTCCAGCAATTGAGTAGTATCATTGACTTTATAAGTTACTATGAAATGCTTCATGTGTTATGATTGTTATAAAGCATTATGAATATGTATGAATGCTTAATTTAACTACAATAATACAATGTTATAAGCACATCATAAAGCATTCTAAGTATCTAATAAAAATCATTAAAAACATGGGCTTCATAGAAATCGCTCCCGCTGCTCATGGCTCTGTGCACGTGCCTTTACACTTTACAGAATGTGTGCGCATACACAGGTGCATAGGTGTGTGCATGCATGTGTACACAGATACAGTATGCTGATGAGTCTTGACTGCATGTGATAATGCATGGACAGTGGTGGTAAAAGTACTCAAGATATTTTACTTAAGTAAACGTATTGATACTGGTATGTAGATTACCAGTTACCAGATTACCGTTACAAGTAGAAGTCTCGTATAAAAAATGTACTCTCAAGTTAAGTACAAAAGTATCGGCAACAAAATGTACTCAAAAGTACTAAAAGCAAAAGTACTCATATTGCAGAATGTCCCATTTCACAAGTCCAAAAATGTGTATACAATCTTTTGAAAATAGACGATCTACAGCAGATCTGCTATTTTCAAATGGCTGAAATGTATATAGGGTTGAAGTGGTTAATGTATGTTTTCTAATCTCCAAAGTAACTAACTAAAGTTTTCAAATGAATGTAGTGGAGTAAAAGTACAATAATTGGATCTGAGATGTAGTGGAGTACAATTAAGTAAAAGCAGTGAAAATACTCAAGGAAAGTACAAATACCTCAAAATTGTACTCAAGTACAGTGCTTAAGTAAATGTACTTAGTTACTTCCCACCACTGTGAATGGATACAGTGTAATGTGTAATGGCGGGTGCAGGCAACACTCGCACCTCACCAGGTGGTCGACATGACGTCAGTGCAGTCTCTACAAATAAAGCAGCTTAGAGCGTGCTTCTGACTCTTTAATGAGGACCTTTTTTTAAAAAAATACATTTTTGTGTTTTTCTCTTGAAAATCCAGTAGTCAAATCATATGTAACACAATTCAACATAATCTTTTTTTTGCACAGATGAAAACATGAAAAACTGGAAAGTGAAATGGAATTTCTTGCATGAAACAAAAAACAAGTATGGTATTGCATTCGTAAAGATCTGGACTCTTAATCGAAACACATGATTTACTATGTGAACACAGTTAAAATAAATTGGTGAAATAGATATCAACAGAGAAAAACTATGCATGTTCTCATATTCTACAATACTTTATAATCTTTATATTATTCAAAGTCAGTCAAGGTCATTATGGCATGTAATATTGAATCAGATACTACTTGTTTCCTTGATTGCTTATATCTTACGTTTCACTTCCTGTTTAAATTGATATGTTCATTAATCCATCAATGCTAGTGTACAGTAAGTAAGTTGATTTATGTATCACTGAGGGAGGAATTCAGCTGTTCATATACTGTAACCTTGTAGGCCAAGCTCTTCGATAAATGAATTTGAAAGTGCTTCCATTTTAGCATGCCTCTAGGTCATTTTTCCCTTGTGCGAATATAATTGGAATGAAGTGTTTACCTGATGCCTACTCGTCGGCCAGGACACTCTTGAAAACGAGATGAGCTCGTCTCAAGACGGACTCCTGGTCAAATAATTTTTAGATAAATAGAAAACGTCAAATGTGCAACATATTATCGGCGTCAATGCATGTCACTTCTTTCTTTTCTTTTCTTTTTTTTTGGAACGAGACAAGCACTTAACCAAATGACGTTCATATCAATAAACGATACAACCAGCACGGATCATGACATTGTATTTTCCCTTGTATGAGACAAAACCCCCTTTAAGATTAGCCCAATAAACACTTCTGGATTAAGGGGAAGTGTTATTCAAAGGGCTGCTCTTATGTGTCAGTGTTGAACGACATTGTTGGCATGTAAAAAGCCAGCATACCTTTAGTTCCTACATGAAAAGGGCAAATGTAGATTAATACCGCTTTGGTCAAAGGGCATGTGTTTTGAAGGGCACAATTTAGAACGTTTGTACAGTTGTCTACCCTAAAGATTCTATATACTAATTTACACCAAAAATTATCTTCTTCTCAACAGTGAGACATACTGTACAGTACTGTACTAGATCCCTGGAGAATTTAAATGGTCTTATGACCATAATTGATGCTGACTGTTTGTCACAATAGTATTTCAATGTTGAGTCAATACTATGACTGGAAAGTAATTCAACAGAAACAAACCCATAGCATGGTGAAACTGTAGGCCTATACGTCTAACAGAAAATACAGGCTCTGAGATTTGTGCAATATTGTCATTAGAATTTAAAGCAATAGGAGTAAAGGTTTGTGTTGTGTAGTTACCTTGCCATGATGTAACTCCAAAGGGGGGCAAGATATTTAAAAAATAATTGATCCACCAGCTCTCAAAGTCACAATTTTACCACATACAGTATTGAACACAAACTAAACTGATTCTGCCAATATATAGCATCATAAAACTCGGTTCTGCACTCATTTTATCCTGTTGATTTAGCTAGTTTTTATTGGGAAGAAACTGCAGATCCATATCTGGATTGTAAAATCAACAAAAAGAAGATTTCTTTTTTTTAATAGAAAATAAAAATAAAGGAATGCAAAACTGGGTTTGTGATTAGTTATACTGTATATCGGCAGAATTGGCTTTATTTGCTTTTGTTTGTGTGTTGAAAGACTGACTTTGGGAGCTGTCTCCGGTTGCACTGTAAGTAAGCATATTTTGACATTTCTAGTCAATGAAGAAACTATTTTTGATATCTCTCACACCTTTGGAGTTACATAATGCTAAGGTAACTACGGCACACAGCCCAAATCTCTACCGAAGTGTCCTATATTGCTTTAACCTAAACACAAAATGATACACACCTTTTTAACCATTTTGAACCTGGCATCCCTATTTAGGGGGAGTCATTATAGTGTAGGTGAAAACAAAATTCAACATTTCAACATTTTCTAAAATAGAAAAAAAAAAGCAGATCTGCAAGCTCACAGCGCATCATATCACGACATGTTGTGATGTAGTAGATCTGCTATTTTTGCTATTCATTGTATGATGAAGTATATGGCTTAAGTGGTTAACCTTGTTGCAAATAATATTAAAAAGCAAAGGATGAGAGTAATAACTAACTATATGAATCAATAAAAAATGCTGTGAGAATAATGAATCTTTGTATTTGCCTCTTTTAAGTTGAGAAGAATGAGGGGAACCTTTTTAAGGGTATGCTGTTGAAATTTAAACTTGAAAAGGTTTAAATTATGCAGCAAGATGCTACAGTATGACATGATCAAAAATAAACCCCATTTGCAAAAATAAGACTCTAGATAAGACTGAATGCATACAGTATATTTTTTTTAAAGCTTAAGAGCTACCCGACTTCATTATACACTCACTTTAAATTCAATACAGTCCAATTTATTCATGAATGTGATCTTCAAATGCAGCTTAGCAGAATCTGAAATGTTTTACATACAATGTTCCGATTGTCCTGTTCGGGTGCTACGAAGTCCATTATTTAAGCCCAAATTATTATACAGAATGTTACAAAGATAGGGCCCTATTTTCGCCAGTGCATTACCCCTTATCCAGTTATCCCCCAACTTCTTTGCCCTTTTTTTTTTTACGATTTTGAAAAACATAAAAAAAAATATTCAACTAGCTGATCTACATCGACACGTTGTGAGCTTGTAGATTGGCTATTTGAACTATTCAATAATGTTTTTGAAAATAATAATAAAAAAGGCAAAGAGGCTTAGCGATAAGGGGTAAGGCACTGGCAAAAATAGGGCCCATAATGTATACCGGTAGGCTGAAAATGCATAATAAAGCATGCAACGTTATATAAATGTAAAGTTTACAACAAAATTGCCAAATGTGGGCTATGACTAATCATTGCCCTGGTTGTATACACGTATACATGTGCCCCTTTTTTAACAGTAGTAAATGTGTTTAACCCAACCAAACGAATTAAAGCACAATCAATTATGGCCAAGTTCCACAAAAAAATTTCCTCTATCACACATTGAAAAAGAAAAGGGAAGGATTATTATTTTTCTTTTTTTCAAATGACCGTTCGGGAGACACAGCACCAATTCTGTGTGAAACCTGCTAATGAGGCGGGACAGGTGATGTCACCATGCCCAGCTCATGGCCCCATTATAATCTGTGGTTGAGTTGGGGTGGTTGGGGTGCTGCTCATACCCAGGTGTGCGGATGAGTGGAAGGCGGAGGCGGAGGCACATGCATGTGAGGTTAGCTTCCGTCCACTCGCTGGGATTCCAGTCGGGGGTCAACACCAAACCAATGAAGGGATAACCTGACTCCCTCCCGGACAGCGACATGCACTGCCTTCCAGTTAATCCATCCACAAAATGCTACTTTGCCACTTTCGAATGATCAGTGCTTATTACAAAGGAGTCTTTAAAAAAAACATTACTTTAGACAAACAAAGAGGAGAAATTTGAAATGAGTAGAGCATACATATCATGCAGCACAAGATGACAGACACGGTGCTGTGGTGAAAAAAGAAGGAGGCAAACACTGATGGAGACAAGACAAGGCACAATGGCAGGCAAAAGATCTGCAACCAATCGGACGAAGGAATTAGAATTAGTAGCGCGCAGGTCTTACCGATGCGGTCCAATCTGTCTATGGCGACAGTCTCAAAGGCCCGTCGCATCATGGGGTACTCCTCCAGCACCTCGTTGAAGTGGTCAACAGAGAGGGAGAAGAGACGGCAGTAGGTATCGGCCCGCACGCTGGCTGTTCGGCGGCCTTTGGTCAGCAGGCAGATCTCTGTTCAGGAGGAAGGGAGTTGGAGAAATAGGGGGGGGGGGGGGGGGATGAAAGAGAAAGAGATGAGGGTTTAAGGAGTTTGAGATAAACATGAAGACATGCGATGGGGGCAGAGAGGGTCAGGAGAGACAGACAGAACAGCAGAGGTTGAAGACATAAGAAATCATCAGTGAATAAAGAAATTCTTTGAACATTATTGTCTACCCTGGATGTAGGGCCTCAAACATGCAATGAGAATTCCACATTAATTTAGTTTAACTAAAATGACAAGCTCCGCAGCATTGCTGTCACTGCTTCCGTACAAAGTAAATTCATCATCCTGCTGAGAGGTTATGTGTAATTAAACTAATTACACTGTAATGTGGTTAGCTTCACATCATGCATCAGTGGAACACACAGTTGCCACTGAAACCTGTAGAGATGAATGAGAACACCATCCAACATTTTGGTTGATATCATATTAATAATATTGCCAGTAGCATCATAATACTGCCACCAGTGCTGTTTTGTAGGCTACAGAGAACAAGAACATGTCTGATTTCTATAGGGGAGTCTACATTCTCAGATCAGTTTGGTTTCGAGATGATAATTAATAAGATGGCCAAGGACATTATGAGCAAAAAATCTAAGAGAAGATTGAGAGAAATAGGAAGATTAATAGTGTTTTGGGAAAAGTGACTGACTTCATATAAAACCAATTCCTTTCTGTCACAACATCATGGAATGTGCATGCCATAGATGTGAAATAGGAAGCGTCAATTTCTGCCGCCTAGTGCCTAGGGCGGCAGTTAGAAGAGCTGGCACAAACGTAGCCTCTGTACCAAGGCTTTTTTCGTTTGAGGAGCTGGACTTATTGATTAAGATAGCCTAATAATGTATGGATCTATATGTTATGGACATCATTGCTGGTTCATTTTGTGTTCCGTTCTGTGATAAGACAATTGCGCGAGTCGGGAAGGGCGGCCCTGTGGGATACGGCCTAGGGCGCTAATTCCCTAAGGGCTTCCTTGCATTCAGACATATCAGTATAGGCAGAGATCTCTAATTGTCTGGCAACGCTTCACCAGTAAAGGCCTATTCATATTCCAGTTTTAAGTGATATGGTGACCACCAAAACAGTGGACGGTGGCATTAGAAAAAACAAGTCATGTGTTTGGGTGAGCGGTGAATCGTTTACCACCGCGGCGTGACGTCATGTTGTAGTTTGAGGTTTGGCACCTTATCACCTAAAACGAAAAGGCCTTAACAGTATACAGACTGAGATCATGAGACCAGTCCTAGTTCACTCGATCTACCAACCAATATAGCACATTTGTTGACCAAGGTGACCTCAGCAATTAAATAAAACATTGTTTTCATAGCACAGGGAATAGATGATTAAGTAGTTAACTTATGGACATTTGGTGTCCTGTGCTACCAGATGGTGTGTTAACCACTGGGCCAGGATGTATAATGGAAGCTTAATTACCTCATCATGGTGCCCGCACTTTTTTGACTTGAGAACTGCTTTTAAAATGACCAGCTCAACAATATAACAACCACAATTAATGATCCTGAAAATAATAAAATGTACCGGAGAGACTTTTCTTTTTAGGAGCAGGGCACACAGTATACTGCTTTTGTAATCTACTGTTACATATGCCTTTGTGATCTACTGGTAGATCTCAATCTACTTATGGCAACCCCTTCCATATAGTATAGAAACAAGAAGGTGCACTCTAAGTAGAACATTGTGTAGTAGGTTGTTGTTGTACGTATATTATGAACAGGGCTGACTGAAGAAATAATGCACTCATTCATTCATGCACGCAACCACTGGCACTGAGTACGTCAATTATAATATAAAGGTCATTTCACCCATCGGTTTCTGCCCGCTAGGACTATAGTATTACAGTATGCACAGATTGATAATAAAAATGTCATGGAATAATGTAATCGGATATGTTCTCTTACAGTATGTTCATGGGCTCTTTCAACCATTCATATCAGAACCACTTACTGTATGAATGCACATACGCAGAATATTGTCATAATAAATCAGACTGCACTATATGGTAGAGCAGGTGTGATCTGTCCGTTCTCATTTATTTTCAATAAAGGAATGAAGACGGAAGTTTGTGCCTGATTTCCTGAGGGACAAGATAAAGCTGCATGGCTTTTGTATTGCAAGTTGTTTGAAAATAACTGGGTGTGAATGCAGTGTTAGAGATGTTCTGATGGAAAAAGCTCCTCTGCAGAGGGAGAGAGTGAGAGAGTGAGAGAGAGAGAGAGAGAGAGAGAGAGAGAGAGAGAGAGAGAGAGAAAGAAGAAAGTGTTCTATCACACTCTCAGAACAGGGAACTGACTGCATGGTCATATGGGTATACTGTAAGTCCTGTCAAGTCTGCCCCTGACATTTACAAAGATACTGAATGTTCCAGGGGCAACCAACTTTTGTGCAATTTGGACGTTCAACATACAGTATAGTAGGCTACGGTACAGTGAGAATTCAATTTAAGCAAGCACTCATTTTACATGTTTGTATATGATACAAACTGACACATCATCATTAATAAACCTTGATGATTCAGTTCTATAATAGTTTTTTTTTTTACAACAGAAATCAGCTGTTTTAAAAGTTGCCTTTTGTCGTTTGTCATTGTTATATCATCCTCTCCTGGGCCCAGAGACTGACTTCCATGCAGAGGTGCCAGGAGTGGGGTCTGATTTAGGAAACAAGTTCAGATGACCACTGTTTCTGTTGACAATACTTGTCGCTGTGCTGTCCGTGTGTAAGCGAGTCCAGTTTGCATTTTTGGTTGACTCAACGTGACAACGTCCCTGAATATGTGCATTTGTTTTTCAACAAATGCATGACTCTAAAACAAGGCAGGAGCATCTGGCAGTGTGGAGCCTTGAGGCTTGTTAGGCGAGCCAATGCCAACGCCATGCGTGACAACAAGCACAGTGTCCAAGTTGGCCGGACAGGTTATCACACTAACCAAACGTGCACTCCCTCTGCACATCGACGAACAGCGGCTATTTTGTGGACAACTGGTTTATATGCGTGTACCGTGGCGCTCTTATTAGTCAGGCGGGAAATTGACATGATAGTTCAGTTGGTGATACAAGCATGGAATTTGATACAGATGACCTTCATATATGACCCTAATTTGATAATCAACCTCCGGCCAAGGAGAATTCCTACATTTTCAAAATGGCTGCGTTTTGGACTAGGCCTACATTACGTTGATGGGACTGTAAATCTTTGCTCTCACTGTCATTTTGGTATAAGAGAATTATGTTAGAGATATTTCTACCATAAAGAACAAAAATAACATTAGGTTCCAATATAGCTTGCAGAAATGTACATCTGCAAGACGGCCGGCAGTTTTTTATTTGGCTGCAACTGAAAATCTTTTTTTTAAAGAAGAAAATCCATCTTAATAATGTAGGAATTTTGCATGGTTGGAGGTTGATTATCAGTAGGGCCAAATTCCATGCTTGTATGACCAACTGAACTATCATGTATCAGCAATTTCCCGCCTGACTATAGATCTCCTGCTAATGGCCTTGTGTGACTAATATTCTCCCCCCCCCTCTCTCTCTCTCTCTCTCTCTCTCTCTCTCTCTCTCTGTCCTTTGCTGCCCGCATTTGCTTCTCCTCTACCCCTCTTTCTCGTTCTAGCCACAGTTGGGTCGTAGTAGCCTGGTTGTTGAATTGAATGTGATTCACACCAGAGAGAAAGAAAAGAGTGAGGTGTCTGACACACAGCCAGCTGCTCCCCAGTCAGAGCCCATCTCCTAATGCTGTACTCATGCATATGGGAAAAGTACCAGCTGGGCAGAAGGCAAGAGCAGGTGGCTGAGAACCAGCAGAACACAGCCAAATGAGTGCTGTAGCGTTTATGCCTTGGAAAGCAGCAGATAAATTAACAAAATGGGAAAACCAGTGCTTAGTTTGATATTAATTCAAGCATTTTCCCTCACGTGGTCATTTAGTTTAAATATAAACTCATTATAAAGCCCAAACCACAGGGCAAAGGATCGCGTTGGGACAAAACGTTTTAAGGTAAACCACACCAATGCAACTCATTGATTTGCAAAAAGACTTTGGAATAGTTCTGCAATGCAGTTTACATTTCCAATTTGTTTCCACACAAATGTCACCAGATGCGTTAGGAGGCGGAGATCTGTGATCTTCTGGCTACGTGGGACTACAGTATGTTTTGCTTTCTCTCATCACCACTCTCCAAGTACAGTGCAAATAAAATCAGTGCATTGTAAAAAACAAATGAAAGGAATTCACTCTTAATCTAGTCTCTCTTGCTTGAAACAGACAGATGCTTGCCTATTTAGCGAACCCAACAGATCACCTAACCTTCGACATGAAGCTGAGATAGGATAATCCAAAAATCCAAAAAGATACAACTCTCGTGAATTAACTTTTTCCCCCTTTCTCTCATCACTCACAGTCACAGTACAGTATGCTGTTGCCCAGGGTCAGTTTGCCTGGTTATAGGCTGCACGCACGCACACGCACACACACACACACACACACACACACACACACACACACACACACACACACACACACACACACACACACACACACACACACACACACACACACACACACACACACACACACACACACACACACACACAACACAGTTGTTATGAGAGAAGCTTAAATGTTAAATGTCTTTCTGAAGATCTTTACTGGGTGATTAGTACTGTAAGTAAAACAGAATGATCATATCCACCGCTGCAGTATTAGCTCCCCTTTTACTTAGAGGTGACAAGGACTCATCAGATTGTTAATGACTATTGACCGCCGCCATTAAACGTAGTTATAGTTGTCATTACAAATCGAGTCCCCTAACAGCAAACCACAGTCAGCTACACGCCTTTGCTGTGTCTCTTTCTTTCTGTTGGTCTCAAAGAGTGTGATTGATCTCCTGCTAGTATCACACGTTTAATTTGTCAGGGCCTTAATGGCCAACAGTTTGTTTCTGACATTTATGTTTGTGTAATTCAGAGTCCACTTATTCTGTGCCACGATGCTTCATCCTTTGGACCAAACTCAATCCTGTGTTGTACAGTAGGCTATACGAGAAGATTCATCACTGCTTTGCATAATAATAATAAGGGACTTGTGGACAAGAGATCCAGTATAAGTCATTTTACACTTGGTTGCATGCTGGAAATAGCAGATCTACAAGCTACGCGTTGCGATGCGACGCGTTGTGAGTTTGCAGATTGGCTATTTTCAGCAAGTGTAAAATCAGTCATTACGCCGGCATCAAAGCCCGCCAAAATCCATTTTAGTCGACTAAATCTTACGATATTTAGTCGACTAAAACTAGACTAACACTAAAACATTCCAGGTGACTAAAATGTGACTAAAACTAAATGAAAACTATTCAAAAGACTATCAAAAGTTGCTGTCAAACTCAACACTGATTTACACCAGTAGATGAAAGCCACCAGGTTCTGCATGGCGAACTATATATAAAGCTTAATGTTTTCTTGACAAAAGCCCCTTATAAATAAAGTAAAATTACTGATGTGGAAATTAAAACAAAGTGGTGGACGGTGGCATTCTTAGAACTGTAGTCCGTTAGCGTTTTAGTGGTGCTGGGAGAAAATATGCACAATCCTCAAAACTGAGAAACGTTGCCTGTGCAAAGACACGGTTTTGTCAAAATGAACAACCTACATTCAAATTTGATGTTTAAATAATTGATATGTAATGTAATGTGCTACAGGACGAGGCTAGGACGAGGCTAGGAATAAAACTGTATATGAATCATATATATATAGATTAGAGAGAGAAAAAGACAAAGTCAGAGGACAATAAACAAAGAGAGCATGCAGCAGAGAGTGAAATTACTCTGTCAATCACGCAAAAGGAACATCAAGTAGTAGTGCAGAAAGAGTAGACTACAGTGTGTGTGTGTGTGTGTGTGTGTGTGTGTGTGTGTGTGTGTGTGTGTGTGTGTGTGTGTGTGTGTGTGTGTGTGTGCGCGCGTGCAAGAGAGAGAGAGAAGAGTGAGAGAGAGAAAGAGAGAGAGAGAGAGAGAGAGAGAGAGAGAGAGAGAGAGAGAGAGAGAGAGAGAGAGAGAGGGGCAGGCAGAAACCTCATGTGTCCTAAGGGATGCCTGATCCCTGCGTTGGCCCATTCCACCAGCCAGATGAGGAGTTATATAACAGCGGATGCCAAACACCATCCAACACTGTTTAATGAGGATCAACATCTACAATAACCTAACTTCAAATAGCTTCCAATGCATAACCCTAGGCTACGCTCACGCATCCGTCACTGCTTGTGCAATGCGTGTGTGTGTGTGTGTGGGTGGAGGGTAGGCGGGTCAATGCGTGGGTGTGTTGGTGCACGTGTGAATACCTGAAAACGTTGTGTTTCTACTTTCTATTTGGGAGAATGAATGTGATGTGATGTGATGTAATGTGTGGAAATATGTGCACATCTGAATGTATAAGATTAGTCTGAAACTCTGAATACAAAAGCAATTTCACTTGATCTCCTTACAGTTTTCAATCAGCATTTGTAGGTGTATAGTTATCACAACTGGAATATATTAAAAATATAGGCTACTGTATATAGAGCATTATATATGCTCACCTCCAAAGTAGGACCCATCTGTGAGCTTCATCTCCTTGTTGAACTTAGTGATGACACTCGCAACACCATGTTGTATGAAATACATCTTCTTGCCCACTGTGCCTTCACGGATGATGTAATCATTGGGTTGAAAGACCTCAAACTTCAGCTTGCTCAGCATGCCTGTCACAAAGTTTGGATCCGCATTGGCAAATAGAGGCATGGTGGCCACTAGTTTACGACAATTGAAGTTGACAATCTCCTGAAGTAGGACAAAAAAAAAGAAAAGAAAGAAGGGTTGGGGGAAAGAAATGGGAATTAGGTGCTGTGGCATCAAAACTATTCAAATAAACGTTCACTTCCCCACCTGAAACATGAAACATCCATAGCAGTTAGTTGCTTTAACAGTTTGACACACAAAATAACATCATAAATCTTTGGCACAAAAATGTAATCACAGATTTCATCTGTGCACATAATTGAACATGACACATATTGGTGTTTTGTCCCTGCTGCCACTAAAGCATCAATCCTGAGAGAAACATTGTGGCACGCCAATCAGTTGCAGATGAGTTTGCCCCTGAGTGACCGTGGCAAGACATTTCCCCTCACACCCAGACATTAGATGTATAGGCTTGGGCAATTAAATTAACCGAAAATACAACAAAACCAATATTTAGAACGAACTAGGGCGGTGCCCGTTGGGCACCAGCCTAAGTAGGAATGATGTAGGCCTACAGTAAGTGCAGGGAACAAAGTGATGCAAGTTGGAAATTCATCCACCACCCAACTCACAACGAGTCACATCGCAATGTGTTGTACGCTTTGCAGACTTTCACTATTTTATAATCATTCATTCATAATCATTAATCGTAATCGAGGCATGCTTTTGAAATAATAATATTGCCAGGCAAAATTATTAGAGGCTTGTTTACTTCTTACTATTCTGTTGGCCTTGCAAACGGGGAGGAGGGGCTCAAAACCCGGCTGATGAGCGATGACTCTCCTTCAATGACAACAGGACATCGAGAGAGATAACCAATCTGTGGGATTGCTTGCTATAGCTAGACAAGAGGCCGAGGTGCAGTCGTTAGCTCAGTCTGAGGCACTACTGTCACCTAAAGCCAGGGGGCTCTGACCCCAATCATGCACAAGGAATAATGAATTAGATAGCTGGCAGTTTCCGAGCCCAGCCAAGAGTCCTCTCTCTCGAGGACACAATCTTTAGGCTTTTTCTATTTAAAGCAGAGGTATCACATGGCAGAGAAAGAGAGGGAGCGATATACTGAGAGACAGAGAGGGATAGACTAAGGGAGAGAGAGGGGGAGAGAGATAGACTAAGAGAGAGAGGGAGAGTGTCGTTTTTAAGGTAAGACAGGCACTTTTGAAGGGGAGATGTTCAGGGTTCTTTCAGCCCCGCCTTTTACAGGTTAGCATCATATCAGAGATTCGTTTTCGGAGGGGCTGAACGATGGCAGGCTGGACTGATTAAGTTAAGCGATTTGAAAAGATCTAGGTTGGTAAGTAGTCACGCACTTTTAAGTCCTGTGCCAGAACATGTGATAAGCAGCACATGAGAGCATAATCGCTGGTGGTTTCATATATAATATTTGATAACTCTACATTGAAGTAGACCTCCTGCTGTGCTGTGAGACGATGTGTATACCATCACTCTACGGATTAATTACTTTGAAATTTGCCCCAGCGAAACGTTATAGGGTTGCAACTGCAAATATGCAGAGTGATGCTATTGGACAAAACATAGGCCTACCGTACTTTCATGCAATATTTGCACAGTACAATGCCAGCAAGGTGCTACCTATAGGTGCAACTTCCCATAGACAGCCCATTCATCCAAAAGGAAAGTCCTATTTAATTGTATTAAATAACGGCAAACTCACCAACATTGCAGCTGTACCAAAAGCTTGAATTATCGTCTTACTATCTGCAAAGTGTTTGTTACATAAAAATCCACGTAGACATGTTATGAGCTACTTCCTGTCAAGAAATTCCTTGCAGATGAATATGTTGTGTCAGAGTTTGGAAGCACTCGTTATCAGTAAAGCAACCTCCTGCTGCCTCCTGCATTATGTGCAAATTCAAAACAGATGGTACACATGGGCTGTTGAGTGATAGTCATAGTGAGTAGCTCATAACATGTCTACAGTGGATTTTTATTAAACAAACACATTGCAGATAGAAAGAGGATAATTCAAGCTTTCCGTACAGCTGCAATGTTGGTGAGTGTGACGTTATTTAATAGAATTAGATAGGACTGTTCTGTTTGGATGAATGGGCTGTCTATGGGAAGTTGCACCTAGGTAGCACCTTGCTGGCAAGACGGCATATCATCAATAAAGTGCTCTGTGCTCAAAGTGAGGTTAGCACAGAGCACTTCATTATAAAATCAAAATAAATAATATTTTCTTAAGACTTTGTCTAAGGAGTCGATCTCCTTAACTATTTACGTTTTTGAGACCACCACACCTGCAGTCAATCCGCAACAAAGGACAAAGAAGGGCGCAACGGTTTCCCCTGTACTTTAGATTCATATATTATACATACTCTGTCATATTATATTCTATTTCCAGCTTGAATACATACGGTACAAGACTGCGCAAACGCAAAACACAAAGTAATTTATCTTTACCTCACTTGTGAATACATTCTCACTGTTCCCCTGCACTCTTGTAGCTGTGTATGTGGCTACGGTTAACATCTTAATGACCCTGAATGTGTTCATAATCTAAATCAAAGGGCTCTGAATATCAGGTTGTGTTGTACAGAGAGAGTGATCTCTGTGCTAAATGTATTGTTTGATATGTTGATTGACACTGGTTGGTTTCATCTAGCATGTTGAGGAGGATCCATCTAGTCAGTTCTTCTCCCCTTTGAAAGATGTGATGAAAGGTGTATTAAGAGGAAGCAACCATCTTAGTTAATCTACAGCACGATGAGAATGTGTCTCAAGGGATCTCTGAGCATGTTTAAGTTGCCAGATGAAAATATACTCCTCATCTCGAAACTCCAGACAGGATGTGATTCATGTTCCAAAAATAAAATCCCACCTGCCATTCCAAGAGCCCTATATATATTTTTGATGTTTTTACTACTTTGATCCAAAAATATAGCTATAAAGCCTTCAAAGGTAAATCAAAAATACTATCCACGTTTCGATTAGACTGTCAGGAAGCTGATAAACATGTTGGCGAACTGAGGCGAGTTGTACAGTATAGAGAGGGGGCTTGTGATACATCTGAATCAGTGGTTCTCAAAGTGGGGTCCAGGGACCCCCTGGGGTCCTCCAGGGGGTTCCACAGGGTCCCCAGCTAAATGTGTTAACACTTCTGATGCGTAGGCTGATGCCTGAATCTACGCTGCATCCGCGCTGATTGATCATAACGTGGATGTTTTGGACTCATGTCTGACTTCATGGTGCATCGCGGTTACAATATTAATGCTTCTAAAGAGAGATCAGACTTACTACTATAAAAATCAGCTTGGTTACAATATTAATGCTTCTAAAGAGAGATCAGACTTACTACTATCAAAAGCTTAACTACTTGAACCGTATTTGGCTATTTGAAAATAGCCGATTTAGAAGCTCCCATGTCGCATCACAACGTGTTGTGAGCTTGTAGCTGGGCTTTTTTATCTCAATTTTTTTAAACATTTGGGAATGTTTCATGTATGGCACCTTTTTTTTTAGTGGTGCAAACACTCCAAGGATGTCCGTGTTGGTTAACCTATGTGACTATGAGTACCAGTAGGGGCGCTGTTGTGCCAGAAACAGAGAGAGAGAGAGAGAGAGAGTGCTGCACTGTTGCCTGCTAATGAGAGAGAGAGAGAGGGGGGAGGGGGGTTGCACCACTCAGTTCACACGGGTGTGATTTTTTTTTAAAGATGTGAGATTACAGCCAAATACAGTACAAATTAATTTGGGGGTCCTTATATATTTGAGAACCACTGATCTGAATCAATCAATCAATCAATCATTATATTTAGCTTTCGATCCATGCAGAGCGTTTTGACTCACCTCCTTTAGCGGGTCATTCAGCTCACTAAGGATGTTGTCCTCATCAAAGATCTTGCCTTGATAGCGATGCTCGTAGTAGTCATGGATCTTCTGCCGCATGTCTGCAGGAAGCTTGTGGAAGGACATGTATTGCTCCACTTGTTTGTACTGAGAAGACAAAGAAGGACAATGGATTTTAATTCAGTAGGAAATACATCAGGGGGAGGACGGGGTATGTGGTTCCTTAGACCCAATACAAAGTCAGATCAAAATGCTGTCAATCAGTTTTCTAATGTTTTTGAACCTCCCCTTCTGAGTCATCACAACTGCAAACTCCATGATATTACTTATTTTCCTGATTAGCTCTTAAATAAGCAGGAAGAAAAGAAAAATCCTCTCCGCTAATATTCAACTATAGTGACTTGTGAGCTAGAGAACAGTCACAATATACAGTAAAGTATAATTTACCTGTAAACTATAAAGTAATGTATACTTGTCATTATCTAAAAGCAAGAGCTACATTATCTTTTAAAAGAACACGTTGTCATGCGGGTAGGTTGTGCCTACTGTAGGTCCAGGAACAACAGGGGTTCGGTTGTGCCTCTCAGACATAAAGTGACAGGGAAATGCACAGTTGGCCACCGGCCTACTTGAGAACGATACCAGGCACTGCACTCGATACCGCGGGCACTGCACTCCCTGCGGGGGTGTGGAACGCGTGTGTCGAATTTGAAGTCGATTAAAAACAAGAGCGGGCCTAATGATGGTGTGGCTTCCCTGTGGAGGTCTGACATGTTAACGGAATCATATTGATGCATACTGGCTGCCAGTGCCTACTGCACAAGAAAGCATGCACAAGAAAGATGGCGCTGATCGGTTGTGTTTGTCTGGTTGAATTGTCTGTAAAAAATACATTTTGTCTTTATGTGTATTTTGTAATTTGCGGGACCCCCTTGCAAACGAGATGGTTCATCTCAAGGGGTTACTCCTAATAAAGAATTGCAGATGATTAACCAGCAGACAGATCGACTCACAGACGAGACGCAATTCTGTATTGTTCACCCCCCTGCAGAGCGAGGCCGTAAAAATAGAAAAAGCTGATGTTGTCGACATTATCTCTGTGAACATATGAACGTGCTGTGCGTGCGTGTGTGTGTGTGTGTGTGTGTGTGTGTCCGTCCATATGGAGGACAAGCCGTGCTCTGCTCTCAGAGTCATGGTGCCATGTCCTGGTTGTGCTCTCTGAGTGCCGAGGAGGGAGACATGCGATGAGGGAGACAGGTGGTGAAAGGAAGTAGGAACAAGTACAGGCCTGAGGCCATGTCAGAGCAGGGTAGCAGCTCTGATGAGCTATTTACACCGTGCAGGAAAGCCCAGAACTAACGTACAAGCCATGATCTCATGTGAAACATCAATGTATATGATATTCTACAGAGAGATTTAGGGTTTGCAGGGAAATATACTGGCCCTCCCAAGTAGATAATACTGTAGCCAATTTCGGGGAGGATATTTAGTGTCGAGCGAAAACAGGAGGGTCCCGATTATAGAGCTGTGGCGAACTCCAATCAGCTTTAGTCAACCCAAAGTTTAGTGGTTAAAAGTGGTTGCTTTCATAAATGATGCATAGCCTGCATGTGAGCCAATTCAGGCAGTACTATACACTAGAGAGGTTACACACATGTGCAGCTCTGTGTGAGAGATCTACTGTATGTGACGTGTCAAGCAGCTGATCAATTGGAGGTCTACTTAAGCTCACCTGATTCATTGCTCTTCCGCCTGTTCTATTGTCAGTGTTGCCACTGATGTAGTAGTGCTTTGTTTGCTCCCACTGCTGCCAGCCCAGTACCATAGGCTTCCATAACAGTACGTTTTAACAGCAGGCGACAGCCAGACACATTTTCCGGAAGTGCATTATTTGTCTATGGGACTCGCCGACCCGCGATCGAAAAGTGGGCGGAGCAACGTCGCCCGACAAGATAAAAATAGTTCATCTTTTCGGGCGATAACGGGCGATGTGTCGCTTCCCCGCTGTTAAAACGCACTGTAAGGGTTCTGTTTCCCCGGGGGAGGGGGGTTGTTACTTGTTATAGATACAGTATCTCCCTGCTCTTAAATGGTTCTCTGCTAATGTGCTGAGCAGGGAGTCGTGTATATAACATGTTATGAATAAAATGTTGTCAAGCTATTATTGGTCTCAGATTCAATTTATCTTGAGTTATCCGACTGCATTAGAGTAACGTGAGTTAATAATTGTATGTTTTCTGGATGTTGTTTAAAGTTACGTGCTTGTTTTTATGTTGTTTCAAATTCTGTATTAATGGGCAGGGCTTGACAGGGCTCCCTCATGAAATAGATCTTGTATCTCAATAGGATTTAGCTGGATTAATAAAAGTCTTAGCAGCACTAGCAGATAATTGCCCCCCCCCCCCCCCCCCCCCGAGGGAATTTCAGATTTGAAACCAATTATTTGCCCAAATGATTCTGTAGTAGTGTGATGGGATTTCATACATCATCGTAATGATATTGACTGGATCAAACTCAAAGTCTCCATCACAAATATTAAACATGACTTAATGAGAGCAAGATGACCAGGATGCATATATTTTTATGATTTGTACTTTATGAATATAAATAATGCATCAAGGCAAGGTATTTCCCCCTGTCCATAATTTCACAGAGATTGAGAAGATCTGGCAATAAAAAATGATCCTACTGTAAGTGTCTTATTTCTGCTATAGGACATGAGGACGCGATGTAATATGCAGTGTCATTTGATCAGCACATGCAGCCTCAGTAGTAATATTAACATCTGCTATTCGCCTTTCTTGCTTTATAGTCTATAGCTTTTACTGTGCATATAATTGGCCTTAACAACACAATTCTTCTGAAAGCTGAGCAGGCTGATGATGGGTTGTCTAATGCAGTGATTCTCAATGTGACATCATGTATCTTTTGACATCAGATCAACCAGTCAACTAACTGGGGGAAAAATGGATGAGGACAGAATGACAGACCATTTTCGTCATGTTATAGTAGTATATATAGTGTAGGATAATGTATACATGTGTACGTTGAACTGTGTTAATTGCTGTAGGGAATTCTGCTGAGGGTTGGCCTGGTCATGTGGTCTGCTGTTGTAGTACAACGTGCTACTGAGCTCCTGCCAAAATGCTACTGTGCATCTGAATTATAATGATGAAATGGGGTGGAAGAGAGTGTGAATAAAACATTCCAACCCACATCTCCTTAAGGAGGTGGCAGATTAGAAGAAGAGTTTCTGAAGGCTTAGAATCTGCACAGTCAGCTAAAATGTAAAATTTAACTCTTTGCCCTCATTACATATTTATGCAAGGACAGTGGGTTCTGATTTCCAAAATGTCTAATAGAGCGAGTGACAAAGGTAAGACGGCCATCGTCTCACTCGCAATAAGATAGTTATACGCAAGATAAGATTTAAAAAACCGAGACCAGATACACCTTTATTTCAGGTGTCATAGCAGCAACAACAGTGAGAATGAAACACATGAGATAAGGTAACTATAAGATAAGGTAACATGAGAGTTATGAGGTAAAAGGCAAGAACCAGATAAAAGAAATACTGAAAATGCTGAGCTGCTGGCCCTATAGGTATCTGCACTGGATCTCTAAATGAGTGAACATGTAACATAAATGTAAAGTGAAGATGTGTACATTAATTGAACATTAATATAGGTGCTCTGGAACCTAAATGCAAATAATTTGAGAAACATAGAAAGAGAGAAAGGGCAGCATGGGTCATCCATTTTAACCCAAGACTGGGAAAAAACTATAATACCTTTAAAACCAGGAAATCATGTTGCTATGTATATACTGTAGCAATAGGAAGTTTCTTAATTTTTTTGAATACAAAATACAAGATTTTACATCTAAGATTTACAAGCGGCGCTTTAAAAATCGGCCTCAGGTCGAAATGGGTTAAATCATCCATTTTAAATTTAACCAAAAGTCATATTATAGATCAGAATCTTGCCATTGTGCCAACGTGGCCCCCTGAAAATAAACACTGTGTCTCACTCGCTTTCTCACTCGGTCTCTGGTAATCAGAGAAGAGCAATTGGTCAGAGACGGTAGCCACCGCGAGGTCACTGGCCCATGCCGCGGCACGCTGCGATGACACGGCAACACCACTGAGAAAAAGACACTCGCGCTGCACCGCCGGTATGATTGATTTCTCTCGCGGCTGGACTGAGCTGATAAGATGCTGGGTTTTGTTTGGGGCAGAGATTGATGCATTCTGAGCACATTGAAGAAGTTGTAGCGCGTCACACATAGTTTGAAATGAGGGTTAGGTGTCGGTCATGTCAGAATATATAGAACTAATGATAATCAGCAACTGTGTGTTGATTAGATCTTTCATTGGAAGTTTTACATTGTGGCTTCAGGTCCATTCACATGCATTTACCATCCTCTTTGTGTAAAAAGAATAGGCCTATATATATTATTTAAAATGTTATTATTAGTTTTGTACTAACATTTTATTGTGGTCCTGTAATTAGGTTTTACTTACTATAGCGCTCTGGTATTACTTTTACTTCGTTGCAATGTTCTGGTGTGTTTCCTAATTTCCTTTGTAGCTGTTACTGTACCACTTGTCTTGACTCTCTTTGCTAATTGTAAATCTCTGTAGTCATAATTATTGTTAACCTGTACCTTGTTAGCCTATGTGTCTTTAAAATCCCTGTTCTCTGGTGCTCTTTGTCAGATCTTTGTTTGTATTCATGTAGCCTGTTTCTGTAAACCCAAGACGCCTGTAACCTGATTTATTATTCAGTCATATTTTGTCTGTACCGGTTCCTGTTACCCAAGTGTTTATTCTGTCTGGCTGGAGGAATAAAACTAGGTTTTCCCACCGAATACTGTCTACATTATTCCCCAAGATTTGGGTCCTGCTTAAAAACCCTTGACCTCTGATATTAGAGACAGGAAACTGAGGGAATGCATATGCAATGCAGGTCCCCAGTCAAACTCGTACCAGGATCGTTTTCAATTATGCAGTTGACACGATATCCTGTGACCCTGGTATTATTATAATTGAGTTGTAATTCTCCTTTGTGTATATATTATGTACTACTACTGTTAGAGTATACCAGCTGACCACTCAAATGGAAGACTTTACATGACAAAACAAGGTCTACTGGAGACTCCTACTGTATGCCCTCTCCCCACACACCCTCCTACAAATAACCCAGTGCTTGTCAGTCCCACTCACATTGGGATGTGCCTCTGGCAAAGAATTAACCCAGATCTGTGCTTGGCAGTGGCACGGTCAGCGTTACTGCTGATATATTCTACATGATCCTGGGGCTGTATGCTGTCTTAAACGATAACATCTGTGGCATGTTGAAAACCATTGTTTACTAATATGCACGTGTAAAATATATACAGTATGTGTCGAGTGAAGGTATGATAAAGCAGACTAAAACATACACGTGTCTCTCTCTCTCTATGCTCGTGCACACACACACACACACACACACACACACACACACACACACACACACACACACACACACAGTGTATGTACAATGATGCAGTAGAACCGTGTGGCAGTTGCTCGTATCGTATGTTGAAGACTCCTACACCTTCTGACCACAATCTCACCTCCTCCTACACCCGACTGCATCATAGTAGGACTCACTCTCTCTTCTTTAACCAACACGTAGTGTTGCAACATATCATGAACTTGTAGATGGGCTATCTTTTCTGTAAAGATATTTACTGTAGAGGGGGTCTCATATAGATCCCCGAAGGACTCAGGTCAATGAAGTATGTAGGGTTTAAGTGGTTAAACCCTTGTGAATTACAACCTCCTTTCTCCTCTCCCCTTCGTTGCGCCCTGAAGCATTCTGGGTAACCATTAAGACTGAGGGATATCGACCAAAAGTTGTTACAGGTCATTAGTGGACATAGTGACCGTAAATTAAATAAGACTGCTGCCTCCTTCTCCCTTTCTCATCCTCCGACCTCCACACCTCATTGTGTCTCCCATCTCTCCAGGTTCCATTTGCTCTATTCTTAGCCGACGTCACACCTCACTATCCCCGCATCCACGATTCATCCACATGCCCTCCTCAATCCTTCAATCCTGCTGTGGTAGTGGTGGACGGCATGACCCCTCCCTGTTGCTCCTCTGATCTGCACAGCCATGCGGCAAATCAGCCCTAGCTGGATTCAGCTACACACACACACACACAAGAACGTGACACTCACAGCCTTTACGTTGTCATAGAACTCCCTGGAGGGACATCAAAAGGATGCGCTGGGCTGTGGATTAAACACGTTTGCCATGAAGCATATGCGTACACTATATCAAGTACTATAGGAGGAGACTTGTCTGTCCATCACTCAAACAGCGACTTCTACGGGTGACTTGCTGTCATTTATTTCCAGTGGAATGTGCTGCGTCGAGGATTCATCTGACCACTCTGTCAGATATTATGCCCACTTCTTTTAAAATCACCCGCGGGTAAGAATAACAGCTCTGTAAGCAAACAATTGTTGCTTGATAAAAACCTGTGGATACATTCTACTGTAGTGTAATGTGACTCTGTATACAAGGTGCTGTCTGCATGTATACAAGGTGCCGCTGCTTTTTCTTTAAAGCAAATACATCCCTCAAAAGCTTTGCAAATGTCTGTCATATACGCATGTTGGATGCTTTCAACTAGTTCCAACCACACATTGTGATTGGCTGAGAGACATACAGAACCATGCCAACAACCACAATATACAAATGGGCAAATTAAATTTGCCTCATCACTATTTAAATTATCATCTCTGCCACTGATTAGAATGTCAAGTCAAGGCTATTATTATAGCTGTTACATTACACAGTCAAATCCAGTGAAATCCGCAGTGGATTTTACTGTGCACTAGAAGCTCCTCTCAGTCTGGCATCCTGATCCTCCATCAGCTGTGCTGGTGAGTCAGTGACACAGCACTAAAAAAAACATGTGAATTTTGCAGGTGCAGTAGCTCAATTTGTCTGCGAAAAAAGTCTGCAAAATGTTGCAGACTATAATAATAAGTGGTAGGCCATTCTGAAAATAATCAGAGGATAAAGCAGATGTGACGCGCTTCCCTGCTTCCGTTTCATCATTAGATTCACGCAGATTTGTCCTATAAATAAATAATAAACAATCGAAGCATATATAGCTTGCTGCTTATTAGAAATAGAAATTCGAACATAACATGTAAAGATATTTTAAAATATATTTTCGTGAACGGAAATGACAACAGATGACAGCTTCCATTCTCTAGTCACTAGTTCATGCAGGATAAAAGCGTCATATACCCCAGCTGTAATCAGCCTGATTACCTCCATTTCTAATTAGCCAGGCATTTCTATGCATGAATCACAGCCCATTCTCACAACAAAGCGGTCCCTCCTATAGTATACTGATCTCTGCTACATCAATGCTGCCTCACAAACTGCTGCTGGCAAAGCTTTTCCTCCACCACCTCACCTTCATCTTTCTACTTTCTAGTACGCTATACCACCCCATGCAGCCTCCATCTTTCTAGCTGACTCCACCAAGAGTATATATTTAGCATTGCTGAAATGTTCAACCTGACAAGTGGCGGTGTGCGGGTGTCCCTCCTTTCTTTTCTCCTACGTGAAATGTTCAACTGAAATGCATTGAATCCTATGGTACCGCTCTCATAAAAGTTCAGGAACGAAGAAGCCTCTGTCCTCGAAAAACAACATAACTGCATGACTGCAGTTTTCTAAACAAACACTCATTCAAATTGAAATATGTCAATAGCCCTTGCCAGTAAAAATATGTCCCTGTCTTGTTTCGCATCTCTCTCCTCTTTCTCTGCCTGTGGTGTTCTGTAAGGCTGAATAAAATTGTTATCAGTTTTATAATGTTATGTGCTAAAAGCAGACTGCCCTATCCAACCCAATCTCTCCATGTTCTCTCATCATTGTGGAGTCCATTGATTTATTCTAATCTGGTATCAAAGCACTGAGGCGGCCATGATAACACCTAAAACAATGGCTAGATAGATGCTGGTGAATCTGTCACAGGACAGTGACGTAGAAAGATTATCACTTATGAATCCTACAGAAGATGTCTTCCATACATAGCTTGTGATCTTAGTTGTCCTGATAACCAGAGGTGTTATTTCAGAAAGAAATAGGGGATGTCCCTAACCCTAACCACACATGGAAGCCACATAGTCAGCTCTGGCCCTGAACCGAGGGGGGGAGGGGGGGGATGTTTGCCTGTGGGGCCTTTCTGTCTGGAGTTTGCATATATAATAATATAAATCATACTCGTGTGAAGTGAGGGCCGCTCTTATCATCATATATCAGCATACATTCCGTGCTTAGCCAATCAAATAATTTCCATGGTACACGCATACACACAAAGCTGGGCAAAAAAAGAAAGAAAATAAACATATGTTGATGGATGGGAGTGAGTCAGTGTTGATCTCAGAAGAGTCAGTATTGATCTCAGAATTTAGATTAAAAAAATCTTGAGTTGGGGGAAAATGCATAAAAGTTTGAGCTTAAATGTGAACACTAGGGGGTGGCAATTGCCCTCCCTTGAGACCCCAAGTGGAACTCCTTATCAGTGAAGGACAAAGTACTCAACCTCAGTACTTGAGTCAAAGTATAGATACTCCTGGCCAAATATCACAGCGCTATACTATAGTTAAAGTAATAAAGTTCAGATTACAAAGTGTATTTTCCTTTTATTAGCAATGCAGCTGTATTAAGATTAAGATACTATCAGTAATAGTCAAAATAGCAGATTTACGGTGCATTGTGAGATTGTAGATCTGCTATTTTCACTACATGTGAAATAGGGCTTGAAGTTCAGATTTTTGGACTTGGACTTGATTTTTGGACTTGGAAATACTTCCCATTAATATACGGTAGTGGGAGTTCTGGTCTGGTTTTGGTGAATATTAAGTAGTTCCGTTCATTAATTTTGGTGAGGGTCACTGGGGGCCACTCATTAAAAATAAATTAGTCCATAAAACTAGCGTAATTGTTATTGTTGACTATTTCTACCATATACTGTAGTGCAGCTTTGACCCTCGCCCTCTGTCACATAGAACTATGTTTTTGTGCTGCTGCTGGCATAGTGATACTGGACACAAAAAATAGCTCCATGTGACAGAGGGGTCAAAGTTCAAAAAAGTTGTGGTACAAATAGATCAGCAATAGTTTTGAGAGACAAAACTAGCGTTTTGAGTCAAAATTACAAATTTGTCTTTGAAATATTAATGTAGTGGAGTGAAAGTCATAAGTATCCAAAAATACAAATACTCGATACAAGGTACAGTAGTAAGCTAAGTGGTCATGAATGGGTGGGCCGTGCATTTGCCTTTTCAGAGCATGTTTATTTTAATGATCAATCAATCGATTGTATTCCAGCTTGGAACAGTATAGTATAGGCCTACTGTTTATTGTTATCACAATTAAAACTCATGTTTTGACATTGTGCAGTTGCTTTTTTGTTTTTTGTTTAGTGTTTGTGCTGCCATGTGGGTGTATGGGGAAAAATATATGTGAATAATTGCAATTTATGTTGTAAAGAAAAATCAATAAACATATGTTTAAAAAAAACCCAACTCATGTTTCAAGGTTTAAAGAAAAAAATTACCAGGCCCTGTTTTAATATTGATGTTATATTGATGCCCACAGGTGGAGAATCGCTGGTGTAGAACAAAGGGGAGAGAGGGGCGTTTTGCTGAGACGCATTGACCACAGGACGGACTGGCAAGGTCGCAAGCATCATATTAGAAGGAAACGATAACAGCAAATGCAGTTAGACACAGGGTGTAAATTAATAAACTGTTTAGCCCATTTGGGCACGCCTTCGCATAGTCACAGTCAAGGTGACCCTAATGATGCTGTACTGTATGTCCTACCGTGATAAGACTTCTGCCAAGTACCTCTCACAAGGTGATTGATGTGTGTCTGTGTCAGTCCTGTCTTCGGCTGTGCTTGTACGTGTGTGTGTGTGTGTGTGTGTGTGTGTGTGTGTGTGTGTGTGTGTGTGTGTGTGTGTGTGTGTGTGTGTGTGTGTGTGTGTGTGTGTGTGTGTGTGTGTGTGTGTGTGCGTGCGCATGCGTGCGTCATTCACGTGTGCTCATATATCAGCTCATCTAGTATTCACATGTCATCGGTATGATTAAGGACCTGTAAAACTTGAATGACAGTAAGGATTTTTTGTTATTAATGTGAAAATCAAAAAGCCATTCTCTGCAGTCTTACAGTATGCAGGTAACTTATGCGTCCGTGTGTGCTACCACAATGCAAGTGTGGCAGATTGCATCTCTGGTCGGTAACTCTACGGTGAATCTGTTTCCTTTCCTTTTTGTATGTTTGATTGTGAAGCACATTGAGTTCAAGTTGACTCTGTATTCATATCAGCTGCTATATTTATATAGCAGCTACCGGTATATGAATACAAATGACTTTATGAGTCATCTGTTTATCTCAGTCATGCTAATTTATCTGTACAGTATCAGATAACAAATTTCTGCCATGCTCCAAAGTGGCTTAAGACATCACAGATGATTATAACACCCAGCACCAGAGCAGTGAGTCCATAAACATATTTAAAAAACTGGGGCATGGTGGCATAGTCGGTAGTGCTGTCGCCTCACAGCTAGAAGGTGCTGGGTTCGATTCCCGCTGGGGGCGCTGGGGGCGTGCTCTCTCCTCCGCGTCATCAGTGCCCATACCCGAGGCGGGGTTGGTGAAAGGACCTTTCTGTGTGGAATTTGCATGTTCTCCCCATGTCCCTGAGGGTAGGTATACCTTCACAAAACACTAAACTACCTCCCCCTGGCCAGCCGGGGCGCCTGATGGGAAAGGAACTGGTCGGAATAACGTGTTCCTTCCAAGCGTTACGACTGGCCGGGGAAACTCTCCCCCGTCAGGTGAAAAGAAGCAGCTTGGACTCCTCATGCATACTGTAGAAGGAAGCATGAGGTCAGTTGCCCCCCCCCCCCCCCCCCAGGTTGGCAGAGGAAGTGTAGCACCCAGGATTACATTAGATAATTTATACTGGGTGGAAAAAAATGGGTTGCAAAATTGTGGGATAAAAATGTAAGAAAAAAGATCAATCTTTATTGATCCCTGGAGGTATACGTAATACAATAGGGAGAATTGGGAGTTAAACTTGGATTTGTGAAAAAAGAATGAGCCAGTACATGCCCATGTGTACAGGGAATTCAAGATCACAGATGGTGGCTGGGCTGAATCGCTGGATAATCACCCTACACAAAAAAGGTGATGTAATAGGGGATAAAGTCGAGAGAGAGGAACAAAGTCTGTGAAACGTATTCACAGGCAGAACCCAAGCAATAAAGGTTTGGTTCTGTCTGTGAACCCCCCATGCCCTAACGTCTGATCTGCTTGGAGGCAAAATCCTTTCCCTATCAGAATACAATCTGTGGAAACTTTGGCCTCATTAAGGCTAAAGAAGAAGGCCAAGGGGAAAATCTACTGAAAGCACATTTCAAGAAGTATCTTTTTCACTGCAGTGTAAGAATGATAAAACACAACAACAAGCAAGTACTAATATCAGCATGGCTTCCCTGTCCGTCTCTGATATCACGTTGATGACATCAACGTGAAAAGCATCTGTGCAGAACCGCATTCTACCATCTCAAAAACATCTCCAAACTCCGTCCCCTTCTAACCCAGTCAGATGCAGAGAAGATCCATGCCTTTATCTCCTCTAGACTGGACTACTGCAACACCCTCTTCATTGGGATTCCTGGCAAAAATGTACAGAAGCTGCAGTACATTCAGAACAGCGCTGCCAGGGTCCTGAGAGTCCGCAAACATGACCATATAACACCCATCCTCTTCACACTGCACTGGCTCCCCGTTACAGCCATGCAGGATCGACTACAAGGTCCTGCTGATCACTTAACAACTGCATAAACGGACACGCCCCTCCCTACCTACAGACACTAATCAACCCTCCAAAAACAACCTCCACGCGCACCCTCAGATCTGCAAACAAACTCCTACTCCAGGTTCTTGACACCAAACTGCGCACCATGGGGGACCTGGCCTTTTGCTCGGCAGCACCACGCCTATGGAACAGCCTCCCCATGGACCTGACAGTGCCGCAGACTGTGGAATGCTTTAAAACAGGCCTGAAAACCTTCCTGTTTCGGAAAGCCTTTTTGTGTTGAACTGTCGCTTTGCACTGTTTTCTTTCTTTTTGTTAACCCTGTTTTTTAACCTTCTATGATAGATTATATGTTTTTAACCATGTAGCACTCTGGGATTCCTTGTGAATGAAAAGTGCAATATAAATCAAATTCATTATTATTATTATTATCATATTGATGACTTTAGTCTTGGGGGACAGCAGTACGGTAGATCTGAGACCCTTAAAAACTATTCTCAAACACACAAAAAATCACTATGTGAAAGATATTCAGGAATTTACTTCCTTGGCCTACTGGCAGCTACAAGACATTTGGTGCCGATTGGCCCAGTGGTTTGCTAGATTTCCTACTATGCCACACCTAATTAAACAACATTTAATGATGACATGTCAGATCATGCATAATCCTCTTAATAGCTTTAGATAAGGCCTTTACTTTGCAATGCTACACAATTATTTAACAAATGTCATCCATGATTACACTAACCCAGACAGTGTCTTAGTAAAGTTCTCAACAGGCCTCAAAATTAAGGCCTGGCCCTAATTGGGCCGGCCCGAACAGGCCCGGCCCAAACAATTACCATAACAATTACCCGTAAATCCGGAAAAGTGTTATTATGCGCTTAATGTTCTCAAAGCCACGTATCTCCATCAAACTTTGAACTGAGCAGATTGGACCTTACGTTCCACAGATAATAGGAAAACATCTTGAAAATGGCCACTTTTGCTGAGTTTTGGCTATTTTCGGCAGTTTTTTTATAACACGGGCTAGGAAGGTCGGATGGCGACAAACTAGATATCTTAGTAAATTCACTTTGAGCTGCATTGAACACATCTGCCACAACAACATTTGGTGAAATCTCACAACTTATTTTGACACGTTGAAAGCTTGTACTGTAGGTCTATTTTCGATGTATACATATAAAGGAACTGGCCTATGAGAGCCTGGGGAACCCCGATCAACTATGCATATAGTATAGGGATACGGTGGTTGATTTCAAGGTAGGCCTGCCACCTGTATCCTGCTGTGAAACATCATAATAATGTGGGCGGCTGCTGAGAGCTTACCTTCTCTTGGTACTGTCTGCGCGATGAGTCCAGTGACTGGATTAGAGCTGTGGCGTGGCCCACGAACATAGCGTAGCAGGTGGCTCCAACTATCATGCTCAGCATGGTGATCCACAGGTCGGACATGCTGACGGGCGCCCGTGCACCATACCCAATGCACAGCATGTGGCTCATGGCTTTGAAGAGAGCGTAGGAATACTGCTTTCCCCAGGAGTCATTCTAGAGGGAGGGACAGACAGACACACAGACAAAGAGTGGAGGGTTACTGCAATGTGAGAGGAGAGGGAAGGCTCTCCTCCAGCAGGCAGGCTCTTCTTTGATGGATCACTGAACCTCCACAGAGTCTCCTGCCAACATCTCCTTCATGCTTCACAGCCTCTAATGCTCATACTGAGTGACTAAACGCTATACCCTTCCTCTCCCCCCCCCCCCCCCTCTCTCTCTTTCACTCCGTTTTCAGGCTTATCACACTTCCCTTTGGCTTCCTATTTGCCGCTGGGTGTCAAGCGACTGATGGCTGTGAGATCCAATCACAATCAATTGCTTGTACTGCTTACTTGTTTTACTCTTAGATGTCTGATTTACACAGTAGTTTGTCAATAGGTCATTTTAAGCACTTGAACCCTATAGCGTAGCATCTCTATTGTGTTGGTAACGTTTGGAGAATATACTGTAGCAGACCTACAAGCTCACGATACATTGCAATGTGACACGTTGTGAGCTTGTAGATCGGCCATTTTTTGGGTCAAGAAAGTTGGTGCAAAGGGGGGGAAAAGTAGGTGTAGGGGGACTCCAGCCAATGGGTTTAAACGTTAAAGTGGTAAAATGCTGTGAATTCAGTTATGTGAACAAAACTTCACCCCAAAATTGTGTACACTTTTGAGCTCATGTCAATATGGAGGAAGTAGTTTTGTCTGTTTTTGTCAATTCTTCTGCATTACTGCATATTACTTGGACTTCTGCATGGAGAAAAGTGTAGACACTTGAGAGACATCACACCGATTGTATGGGTGCAGTACGTGTGTTGAATTAAAAAATACTTAAATAAGATAATTGCATGAGATTCATTGCAGGTTGAAGGTGGTTAACCCATGGGGACATGAAGGCAAGCAAGGAACCCCATGTCACTCTAGGGGTCCTATACAACGAAACTGTCCACATACTGTAGCAACAAGGGGTGGGACTGTTCAGAACATGTAATGTTCCCCAGAGATCTTAAGTCCTCAGCTGCTGTGAAGCAACTGAGCTAGCATCACCTGCCGACATCTGTGAAAGCCAAGATCCATCCTGGGGACAAATGTGACAGCTCTCCAGTATACCCTTGTAGTGGGAACAGCCAAGTTGCTGACTCCAATAGTTTCCCCTCTCTGAACAGAAAGTGCTGAGAGGGGAATCTTTTTCTTCCACAGAATACCTTGTCTCCCCAAAAACAGAATATAGCTTATGAAAGAAATACAAATTCACTAGGAAATACAGTTAATCACTGTCGCTCCCACCTGCTGACATAGTTAATCTTGCTATGCCGTTATTCAACTCGGAATTTCTCACTGTCCGCACCCTGGTGTCTCTGAGGTTTTTAAGCAGCCGTTCTTGCCAAAGCCTCTTAAACTACTTTCAACTTGGCACCCCTATTTGGGGCATTTCATTACAGGTGAAATTGTTCTATCCACATGGGAACAGCGTGGCTCTGATATTCTCAGATTCCATGTGGCCAGCCTGTGACATCTGCCATTGAAGCAGATTTGGCGGATTTGACAGATCTGACATTGCAAAAAGAATTGCCCTCACAACTGGCACCTCTCAGTTGTGATTGGATTTCACTCCCTCCGAAGTAGTATGGGACCAATCAGGGCCCAGTGTGCAAATATGGTTTATCACCAAAGGCATTCGTTTTTTGAGCGGTGCCTAACCGCTCCAACACACAGGTATAATAGTCCGTCCGTCCATCCATCCCCATGTATGCATGTCCATCCGTGAGTACGGACAGATGCGCTAGGCTAGATGACCTGGGGTGGCACTGTTTGTTGGGCGGCGTGTGCATGTGAACCTACAGAGTATGAATAGTACAGTACAGTACGCTAAAGTACGAGTAGTACATTAGAGTATGAGTAGTGCTACAGTACAGTACGTATAGTTGCACCGCAGGTTTCACACAGAGATTCTAGACTAATTGACGCAGTGATATTAGTCTGGCTACGCCAGGCTAGTGAGTAGTGACATAGTTTTCTTTTATGTCAATCACATACATATCTATGGCTCTCATGACTCAAGGTCAAGGTTTCAGCCTGATCAGACCCCTTTGACTTCTCTTATCAAATTAAAAGTGAAGGTACATACTCAGGGCTTAAAGCCAAAAAGAATCCCAAGACTGAAAATTACTTTTTGCAAATCTGCACTGATCTCCTTAAATAACCCCTATGAAATCCTCAAGACTGAAATCCGTCCCCAGGACTAAGAACTTTAAGCCCTGCATACTGTACTTCTTTGGCCTACTGGCAGTGTGCATACAAAGTTTGCAGATGTACAAACACGTACGTACACACAACCATACAGTGTGTGCTTGTAGAGCCGCTATTTTAGCAATTTGTTGTGACAAAGTGGAAATGAAGTGGTTAAAACCAAAGTGCACATCAACTGGGATTCAATAGCTGAGCTGAATGATCATCTCTTGCTGACTCATCTATAGATACAATTAGGTCTCCATTAGTTCTTTCTTTCACACACTGATGAGAAGATTATCTGATAATTACACTTGTCAGCTCCAATAATGAAAATAATTTAGATTGCGCCACTCCAGCAGCTCGCCCTGGTGGAGTGAGGAGTCGAGATTAATCTAAACTAAATCAAGTAAATAGCCAGAAATTTGTTCTGTGCAGAGGAAATGACAGAATAGAAGTTTTAAGGTGAAACTTGCGGCACACATCCAGCATACTCACACACACCCGCATGCACGTGCATGCATATATGCAGCCATGCACACATCCATGCACGCACGCAGAGATAGTCATTGCAGTTCACATGAGGGCTGGCCATATACTGGATGGGTTTTCTATATCCCCTTTAGGATAGAGGGAGAGCAGGGAGAAAAATAAAACTGTTACAGAGCTCACACGAAAACAGCCTTCTCCCTCCACAGCACGCTCACTACTTGATTCAATAAGATCGATATTTCAAATTCATTTGATGAGACATGCCCCCCATATAACCCCATTCAACTTCAAACTCCACGTTAAACATGCATCTAACATGCATTCACTCATTGAAAACAGAAGTTCCTGGTTCTTGTGAATGATATTGTCACTTCTAATGCATAATATATATATTTTTTATATAACTTAAATGAATAAATCAAAACTTGTAGATTGTGGGGCACAGATGGCCTAGTGGTTAAAATGAAAACACATAATGGCTCCTGACAGACAGTCAAGGGTTTGATTCCCAAGCCTGACGGCCACATGCGAGTCTATCCCCGTTTCCGTTACTATTAAATAAAATAACTTTTAGACTGTTCACATAATACTAAGTACGGGTACATCATTCCAATGTACTTCTAGGTTGCAGATATTTCACAGATTATATTAACTGTGTTTTCATCAAACAGAAGGCCGCAATTTCATTAATGTGTTCTCCCATGTATCACAGTGAAACTCTCAGAAAAAGCGAACCATTAGTTGATGTTTTTAATTACTCAATCATGTAGCTTCCTAAAAACCCCAGCAAGCTGTCTCTCGCATGCGATGCACCATTTTTGTATTTATCAATTACATAATCAAACCACAAGCTGTTCTCACCGAGAGCAAACAAAGGACACCGCGGCGTTTCCACAGCACCGTCAGGAGCAATGGGACCAACATGCCGTGCTGTTTATCAAACTATAAATCAGCATGATAAGCCTAACAAGCAGGAGTCACAGCAGTCTATCTGGACTCGCAAAATATAAACTGTTAATGGTATTTGACAGATCATGAAGGTGGCAGAACCCATTAAAGGTATATTCAGTGATTTCACTTCATTCAAATATCACTTGTGATTGGAATATCACTTGTGATAATCCTCCCCACTATAGAGTGTGCTGAGTGCTGACCATATAAGGAGTTCCTCCCTGTCCCCAGTTAACCCCTGGGGGTCAAAAAACCCTCGTCTTTGGCTATAGGTGGCCCAGCCTTCATCCAATCAGGATAGAGAGGGGCCTTTCCAAATCACCCAAATCAATGAATGCTCCTTTAAGTTCTGAAAAACGTATTTTTCTATGTCAGTGATTCTCAAACTATTTATCAAGGACCCCAAAAAATTTATGTAATTGGCCGCCGACCCCCATCTGAAAATATGCTGTTCCAGAGACCCTCCAGAAGTAAACAATTTGAGTTTGTTGTGCTTTAGGGATATATGTACCCTTATTGGCCTATAATAACAGGAGGAATAGCATTGTGAAAGAGCACAAAGTATATTTTTTTATTTGAATAGCACATTCCATGTAGGCCTACATGCAATGCTTCACAAACACACTAATAGATGCAATTTATTCTACAGAATTTGTATTATCTAAATGATTTCATATACCAATACTGTGTGTATGTATGTACAGAAGTCACATAACTAAGCCCTGTCATGTCCTGAGGGCCATAGGCAGGAGCCTATCTGCTTTTTTTTATATCCCACAATTTTGTAACCCATTTTTTCCCACCCAGTGTCAATTACCAGTGTAATCCTGGGCACTACACTTCCTCTGACAACCTGGGGGGGAGCCAGCGGACTGACCTCATGCTTCCTTCTATGCATGAGGAGTCCAAGCTGCTTCTTTTCACCTGACAGGGGAGAGTTTCCCCGGCCGGACGTAGCGCGTGGAAGGAACACGTTACGTTAACACCAGGATGCTGTTTTTTGTTTTTGTGAGGGTACCTGCCCTAGGGCAGGAGTTCTCAACCTTTGTGGCTGGGTACCCCCGGAAATGCTGTGGCCATGTCTCGCGACCCCCGCCCCCCTCCCCACCACCAACATGAACGGACTGCAAAAATAACCTTAATAATAGAGAAAATATATCATAAATGAATACTGAAACCAGATATAATCATTAAGGATTTTTTTTTTTAATATATATACATAATATGGGGACCACCCAAAATAATTTGGCGGCCCCCCTGCCCTATAGGGGACACGGTGAGAACATGCAAACTCCACACAGAAAAGCCCTTTCGTCAACCCCACCTATAGGGTATGGGCACTGCTGACGCGGAGAAGGGAACACGCCCCCAGCGCCCACAGCACAGAACCCAGGAACTTCTAGCTGTGAGGCAGCACAACCGACTGTGCCACCGTGACCCCTGAATGCTATTTCCTTAGCATGAGGCTGCTTCATGTACTGTACAAATACATTTTGATACATAAACTCAAGCTGGATTTTTTTTATAGAATACACTAATTAACAATTGCATGAGTGTGGTTAATGGCCGCTATTATCAACAAGAAGGGGGGGGTAAACAGCACAACATGCAATTTCCAAGGAACTAAGCAAATCCTGTACTTCACCAAGCTCATCGGGAACCGAACATACCATGACTGAAGCCAGATGTGAGAGGGGAGAACGTCTGACTAATTTATAAACTGAACCGAGGCAGTCTATTGGATGTGACTCATACAGAGATGGATGGGCCAAAATGGTGGCAGGTCCAAGGACAAAAGAGGCCGGTGGATGTGACTGATGCCCTGGCCTGGATGGTTATGCTCTATGCTCCCCCGGCCATCGCCACCACACCCTCCCTTCTTTCTCCACCCCATTTCTCTCTCTCTCTCTCTCACATGCGTACACACGCGCGCACACACTTACTCTGCACTCCAATGTTCTGTCTGTATCTCTCTCTCTTTCTGTCTCTTATACTCTGCCAGCTCCCTCTCTCTCCTGTGTCTGTCTGTCTGTCTGTCTGTCTGTCTGTCTGTCTGTCTGTCTGTGCTTTATCTGTGCGGTTGTGCGCACCCTCTCTCTGTCTCTCTGTCTCTCTGTCTCTCTGTCTCTCTCTCTCTCAGGCATTAATTCTGCCAACATGTCCTGGATTACTGTGCAGCTATCAAAATTCAAATGAGCCTTGCCGTGTACACCCACTCTCACACTAAACATGCACAGAGACACATAGACCTGCACGCACCCTGACCTGTACTCATTGTAACTCATTTTTCAATCAATCCTATAGACAGAACCTATAGGCCCATGTATGCAGAAATGCATAAAACCTCAATTCACAGTTCCCACAGCGTCCATGTTTTGTCTTACATAATCGTCACCAACAGGGTGGGGTTTTTCCATGCCACGAAAATCAATAGCTCATTTAGTATCTACAGACACGATGCAGGAATTCCGGCTACCATACATCAATGACAAGAAACTGACAAAGACATTGAGCACAGACAAACAGACCAGCCGACTGATACACAGCACACAGACAGCCGCACTGAGGCATGCAAGTGCGCAGTCACAAACACACACACACACACGCGCGTGCGCATGCACGGCCCAGGGAGCACACACACACACACACACACACACACACACACACACACACACACACACACACACACACACACACACACACACACACACACACACACAACTGTTCCCTGCAGGTGCCATATAAAGGGCAGACTGCTCCTACTACTTATGATATGCTAAATGCAGAGGCCAAATCCAATGTGCTGTACGTATGTGCAAATGCACTGTGACAAAATACACACACGCACGCACACACGCACACGCACACACACACACACACACACACACTCGCGCAAACATGCCAACGGCCCAGATCTCAGTCTCACCCCGCCCACCTCGACAGCAGCAACATTATCTCGCCTGTTGATTAAGTAAATGCAACTTCCAAAGAGGAAGACGCTACTGTCAGGCCATTAGTCAAGTAGATAACAACCATAACCACCGTACTACAGCAGCACTCAAAAATATCTGCAATCCTCTTTGGCTCCTCTCTTGTCCTTACAGCTGGAGGAAGGAACGAGTGACGAGACAAAAGAACGTGATGCAACATGCTCCATCTGGAGGTTAAACCTCCAGCAACCAAAGCAGCTGAGGACAATGGAAACCTATGGGACTGAGAATATCTCACTTGGCAGTCATTCCCCTGACAGGGGAGACAGTGAAATTAAGTATTTATATACCTCGACGGCAGTTCTTTGATATTCTCTGCCACCCTGAAATGTGCATGAGACCTGCACTGGGAGTGGGGACGAGAGGAGAGGAGATTTAATTCCTACTTATTATGATCTCAGGCATTTATTTGTCAGTATAGAGTATACTGCATACTATTGTATACCTGAGAGTGAAGGAAATGAAATAATTGTGTTTTTGCCTTTAGGATCCAACTTCTGAATCTTTCTGCCCTCCTTTGATGTACACACTAACCTCTTTTGGTGCTATATATTGCACGCACAGCATGCAATATCTTCAAAGGTTTGGAATGTGTTGAGATGGAGATGCATGTATGATGATAGTCAGGCAGGCACGTCTCCTATCGGTGTCCTCCTGGGGGGGCTTTACTTGGGGCCATAAATGTCAAAATCCACTGTTAATGTGTTAGGCTGTACACTTTCTATTCTTTCCCCAACTATGCTATAAGCTGAAAAACCAGTAGAACATCTAAAGAGCCACGCAGGGGCTTAACAGGTTCAATAGTATTGTATGACAGCACCTCAACCACCCTATAAAGAACTGCTGAAGAAATGTTGAAGAGCATGACATGCTCTTCAATATTTTTTTCCTGAGGCCATAGAAAAGGGAGTTACAGTAAGCTAAGTGAGATGAGATAAATGCATGAATGGCCATTTCAAGGTCTGGGGTTGACAGGAAGGACTTACTTTTGGCAATATTCCCCAACTGGAAGTAACAAGATTAAACAACTCTTGTAACTTGTTTGTTGGGGGGCATATATATGTACTCTATATTTATAACAAATATATGTTTTATTATACATTAAAATATTGTTAAATATTTGAATCTCTATCTCTATTTGTTCTCTTTGGGGCCCATGGAAACAAGAACCGCAAGCTCTTTCTTTGGTGCTATGCTTTTGGACCAATATGTCTGACTGTACCCTGTACTGCATTTTTTTATTGTTTGATAAAATAATCAATCAAAAAACATACAGATTGGTTAAAGTAAGTTTGTATTCATTCCAGGTTCCTGGTTGCAGCTGTAAGGCACCTGACAGCCTTGTAGTGTGCATGATTAATAGCAAACATTCATAATCTTAAATTGCTTTAGGATTTCACCGATAGAGTGGCTATTATGCCACATCTTTTGTAAAAGGATCTTGGTAAAAAGATTAATTATGGCAGTTATGCAGGAAATTACTGCAAAGGATTTTTGATATATAGATGGGGATGTGGGCAACGTTTGCTGGGGTAAATAACACAGGTTAGTCACATCATGTGACCTACTGTAACACATGTGTTATAACATAGTGAATAATTCAGTTAATAACATGAGCCAGTGCCTTAGACTTAGAGCATGCAGTCAGTGAGGTCTGCCTGGGCAGGGGGACAATTGAAGAGACAAGTATTTACAATCAGCATTACCCAGGAGACCCATCCACTCTCAGACCCTCTGAGAGGAGAACCATGGGCTGTTTGACCCCAACTCAGAGAGGGAATGATAGAGAAGGAGGGAGAGAGCCGACAGAGAGCCAAATAATATCGATGAATGCAAGAACGGGGATTGAGGAAAAGAGATCATTCAAAGTGTGTGTGTGTGTGTGTGTGTGTGTGTGTGTGTGTGTGTGTGTGTGTGTGTGTGTGTGTGTGTGGGGGGGGGGGGGCGGGGGGGTTGTTGGCGATCTACAATCGTCTGGCTTGGCTGAAAGTTGTCTGGCTCAGAGCCATCTCAAGGGGTCTGGCTGAGTCAACAGGGACTAGTTCATGTCTGTATTTACAAGGAGAGAAATACAACACTCACAAAACATGTTTTATCTTATATCAAATTGGTCCACAATATGAATATATTGTTATATTGTGTTGGTAACTGTTGTATAAAAGCCAAAATGGCAATAAAATGCTCAAGGTCGTGCTATATTGTGGTTATTGGCATGGCTGTGCAGGACAATGGCACTGCGCTTCATGTTGTGCCTATGCCGAATGTAATGGATTTGACACTAGCTCAAGTACTTTTCTGCATTTACCCTGCCAGATGGCTGCTCAGATGGCTGAACGCGCAGGGGGTTGTTGTTATAGGCGTTACATCTTGCCGTCTCGCTCTGGGACTCTTTGACGTGTAGACTGGGTTTAATGTGCTACTTTACTAGTGGTAAATCCACTATAGATTATGCATTACATTCACCAATTCATACACCGATGGAGGAGGAAACCATGCAAGGCACCAACCTGCTCATCGGGAGCAATTATGGGTTCAGCGTCTTGCTCAAGGACTCTTCGACACAGACTCTGGGGGAGCCCGGGATCGAACTGGGCAACTTACGGCTGCCATCCGGCCATTCTACCGGCCACTCTACCCCTGAGCCACGGCCTACCCTGTACTCTGACTGCCTCTGTACTCACTCAGAAACAGCCGCTCTGAGTTGCAAATATTACTAATCAAGTTGTCTGTGTACACTATACAATGTCAAAATTCACATTTTTACAATGACTTAATGGCATGAACCCTAGCATCCCTATTCTGGCAGCGAACATTCTGCAAAAAAAGGATCAAACATGTCTAGGTGTAGATTTTCTATTTTCGGTGAAGGTTTGAAGTAGCGGCAAAAAGTGAGCAGACCAATTATAGAGGCCTACAGTAAAAGTCCCTGGTCAACAAAATAATAAAATATATAAGTATTTACTTATTTATTAACACACTGCATTCAGACTAGACACAAACTGGTTGGAATAACGTGTTCCTTCCACGTGCTACGTCCAACCGGGGAAACTCCCCCCCCTGTCAGGCTTCAACTCCTCATTCAATTGAAGGAAAGGAAAATAAATATACACACACTCACAACAAAGTCAAAGTGTGATTGGCAATAGGTGGCAATAGGGCCGAAAATAGATCAGGCCTACTTTTACATCAGACTTCAGTACAGTCAAGTCTAGTTGTTTGGGGTGAGAATTGTATGTATGTAAATATGATGTGAGTGTAAGCCAAATAATAACCATATACTTTGAAATCTCAGCACTGAAACACTTCATGTACCGTTCTAAAAACAAAACAGTTGCATAACTGTATGTTTAGCTTCTCTCCCTCTGTTACCTAATGTAATGTCTGCGAAAGGACAACAAGAAACATGAAGCATATTTATTTGTCACAATCCAGGCAAAAGAGGCAAGTGCCCTTTTTTAACTAGGACACATTTTAGAGAGTCATTTTCTTCAATAATACTAGCAACCATAAACCACTTGAACCCCATCATCAGCTCAAGACCCACTTCTACAACATTGCTTTTAATTGATCTTTTATTTTTTATTTTTGTTATTCATGTCCTCACTGTATTGCATTACTGCTTGTTCTTAATGTTGTTGCCTTGCTTTTCTTTTATTCTCCATTTTTCTGTAAAGCACTTTGAGCTGCATTTCATGTCATGAAGTATAGGTGCTATACAAATAAAGTTTTATTTTTTATTATTATTATCCATATTCTGGTGAAGCATTAGCCAAAAATACAGATCTACCAGCTCACAACATGTTGTGGGCTTGTACATCTGTAATTTTGGTAAAGATCGAGATCTAGAGGGGTTTAATTGGTTAAAGGACTTATCTTCGTATAACTGGTCCTCATGATAATGATAAAATACCTTTATAATTGTGTTCTACTCGCTCTGTGTCTCATAGAAGAGCTGTGGGCAGTTCAGAAACCCATCCACATCATCGTTAGGGAGATTTTTTTTAAACAAGATTTAAAATAATAATTATATTTAGTTTTGTATTATTGTGAGAACGGGTTTCTGAACTTTAACTTTAACCAACATGCTGTAGATCTGTATTTTTGGCTAATATTCCACCAGGATATGGATGATGGGGTTCAAGTGGTTTATGGTTGCTAGTATTATTGAAGAAAAGTACTCTCTAAAATGTGAGTTGAAAACAATGGTGACATTTTATCATGAGCATTGATTTATTTCACTGTTCATTAATAGGACAAAATAACAAACAAAGGTGAAGAAAAAGCAATACTTACAACCATACCGTTTAGCGACACCCAGCAATCGGGAGGGAAGTCTTGTAGTAGCGGCACCAGGAACTGTAAACATCCATCCCAGTGACACAGGAGCAGCATCATGCCTATCAAATTAAATATCCTTACCACAGCACTAGCCAGGTCATAGGTCATATGGAAGATCTGCAAGAGGGAAACAACAGAGAACAGAGAGAGAGAGGTTAGTAATGAAAGAGATTTGTGACATTCAGTAACAATCCTTCAGCATTCTATAATGTATATAACATGCTAGTAAGTTAGTAAACGACAAGAGACCTGTTGTGTGGTGCAACAGCTTAAATTTTAGTAATGCATAAGTCTTGACGTAAAGGCCATTTACGCAATTACTAGGCTACGTTTGAAGTGCGAGGTGGTGCAACCACCTCCTGTTCATTAGTTACTCGCGCAAGCAGAGTGCACAAGTACTGTAATCGGCTGCGTATGTCGGCGGTGTCGCTCAGCCAATCAGACCAAGTATGTATTGGTGGCGTCGCTCGGCCAATCAGGGACCAAGTATGCATGCATGGCGGTACATTCCACCAGCCAATGAGAAACCACTGATCTCGATGACGTAACTAAAGTATATTTCAAAATTGGTATAAGGTCAATATGGGGGTATGTATCGGCTGGGTATGTCTGTATGTCAGAGCAGCAGTCGTACCAGCAGTGGTGAGTGCACCTCATGGCGTGCTCTGCTTGCGCACAAGTAGGCCATACATGGCGTACTTGTGTGCAATGCGCAAGTTGGCATCTCTAGTTTGTTTTGCTATTACTTTCACCCTGGCGTCCTTATTTTGGGCATCTTATTTTTCAAATATTATTTCTTTCCACCAACTGTTTCAACTATAGCAAAAGTAGCAAATCTGCAAGCTCACAAGTTTGTGAACTTGTAGACTGGCTAATCTTTCTCGCTTCTTAAGTGGTTTGTGATTTTTGGCACTCCTAAAATCGCTCACATTATGCTAAACCTGTACAAAAGGTGGCAGTGACTCATAAATAGGCTTCTATATAGAATCCTTGACATTCTTTCAGTATATGCTATATGAAGGTAACAAAAATGAAAAGCTGGGCTGCTGGTGATATAGAAGTCCGCCTGAGGAAAGAGAAATTAGTCACTCACAATAACAAACAACTAACTAGGCCAGTCAATCTGTGAGTCGCAGCTAGAGAGATCAGAACTAGTGTATTAGTGGGCTGAACAGAGATGATGTGTGGGTGTTGGTTTTAGACTGACAGTTAAAATGATGTGGCTAATACACTGCTTTGAAGAAGTTATCTTAAGATCAAGTTATATATATACGTGGCAATTTTTCATGATTTCATGAGTGTCTGTATTTTTGATGGTATTGAAAATCATACCGTCGGGATTTCAAAATACCCTGATTTACCGTAATACCTTCATACGGCCCAAACGTATACTCACAGCAGAAGATAAGTCGTCTCTGTTTGGCTACCATGATAATTTGGCTTCCTGCCATGCAATGTATCTGTGAATACCTACAGTATATACACACATACACACAGAAGCTGAGCTATACATAATTCAGCATGGCATCTGTCACAAACAAACTGGCCAGAGTCAGGTAAAGACAGGTACAGCAACGGACACACTATAGCAACTTTTGCTCCCCAGAGTGAATGGAGCAGCTACGTAGGCACTGCAGCAGACAGCGGTGAAATGACATGAGTCAAGTGCTACTGAGATAATGACTGTTTATTCAGAGCAGGAAGGATCTAGAATAGAAAGTCATCAGTGGAGTGAGCAGGCATGCAATGAAAAGAGCTTTCTCCGACATTAGGTCTGAACTGAGTCAATCTGCTCACGCCTGGATGGCTATATTGCTAATTCAGAGCCCATCATTAATGGGAGAAATCCATTACTTCTCCTCTGGTGGGTTATTCCATCATCCTTTTTTTGCCAAAAGCAATAAAAGCAATATGGGGGAAATGGTCAGTGATGACTGGGATTCGCATGATAAATCTGACCTATTGGCCATTTTGTTGAAACCCACTGTATTGTTAAAGGTTTCCTCAAATGAAAGACATTAGTGGATTCAGATAATTGTAATCTATTTTTAAGTTGATGGCACTATTCTCCCCATAACGTCCTCTATTACTAATGTGTGAATTTCAGGATTTTAATAGACCTCTGAATGATGCATTCTTTTTAATAGACTGTTATGGTATGGTGCACAGCACAGCTACTATCATGACAGGTTAATAGTACGTTTTCTTAACCTAACCAAATTAATTGCCAGTAAGGAATGATAACTTTTGTTATTGGTAGGACTTTCTTTTTAGCCTATTCATTATTATTATCATCATCATCATCCAACGTTTGTAGTGTCAAATAAATAACGGGGCCCCTTACCAAGCATTGTACACCTCTGTACAGTTGTTTTATAATCAGCCATCATCATTATGCTAATCAGTATGCATAAACGTGCTGGCACTGTAATTATGCCATCACACAATGAATAATTTCCAGAGTCTATTGCAGATTAACCATATGCCACTTAAGTGATAAATAGCAAAGATCTCTGATCTTTGCTATTATCTATTTTCACTAACTATATATTTAGTTAATTTTGAAAACACATTTTATAAGAGCTCAGGACAGATGAAGAATGCTAGCCTCGTAGTGGCCAGACGCCAATCTGCCTCCGACATATCCACGACCAGGACAGTGTAATACGAGTCTGGCCAAAAGCCAGGCTAGAAGGATGCCTCTACTCAAAAAATGACTAGTTTTACAGACAAAACATGTGTGAAGAACAACACTACTAGCACAATATGCTGTGGACCGACTCGTTAATGGTAGAGCTGACTTGCCACAATGCAATATGTCACATTTAGTGGAACACACTCTGGCCACATACCATTAATAAAGAATGATGGCGGCTTTATGCTTTGGGGTTGCATTACTACAGTGGCTGAGCCTGAACAGCTTGTCAGTACAAAGTCAACTACTGTAATATGAAGCTGAATCAGTCAGCATTAACATGGCTGAACATAAAAGTATTGAAGCGGTTCTTTAGTTTAAGCAATTCTGTAGCAAGTCGATGAAAGACTGCAAGACAATTATTACTAGAGTATAGGAATTTCATGTAGGCCTGCATGACCACCATTGCCCCTCAGTTTGGCCTTATGCCCCTCAAAAACATTATGGTCCACCTGCCCTGCCGGCTGCCGCTGATTTCACTGTTTTCTCCTCCGCCTCTTTCCTGCATGTCAATGTGGTTTTGAGATACCAGTGATTGAAGAATCATCAATCCCGCTGACATCCCATCCCCATGTTCAAAATAATGAGTCCAGGGACTCTGATTAGAGAGGGCTGAGCCTATTACAGTATGACTCTAATTCTAAATACCAGAACAGAATATTTTGTGAAATAAACATATTATTTATTGTCTCCACCAGGCCGAAGGCATGGGGAGAGAGTATGTTTTGCACTCCGTCCGTGTGTGTGTGTGTCCTTCCTGGATGCCAACGACGAACCTCTGCCCCAAATATTCCTCAACGGCCTGTTATAGCGCCACCATGAGGCCGATTTAGGCAAAACACATTTCTGTAGATAACTCGTACACATTTTATCCATACATCACACAATTCGGTATACACTATCTCCATAGTCATGTGATCAACACAGATCTGCACAATTTCCCATCTTCCATCCTGATTGGCTAAGATTGGCTTCCAAAGCTCACATGATTGGTCCGTTTCGAACAAAATGCCACAAATCACAAACAGTGTCCAATTTCCATACACGCACATTTGGCAGAGGACGACATGCCACAATCTTTCCCCCAAATCAGCCTCACGGTGGCGCTATAACAGGCCAATTCCTGTTTTTACGTACAACTTATGTATGCACACTCCCTAGAGGTATGGAAAAACATTTTCCCTGCATCCCTCCACATCTGCCGGTTATAGCGCCACCATGAGGCCGATTTCTGCAAAACACATTGTTTATGTTAGTCGCACAGATTTCATCCAAATCTCACGCAAATCGGTACACATGATCTCTGTAGTCATGTGATCAAGACGAGCCTGTTGGATTTCTCAGATTCTACACTGATTAGCTAAGATTGCCTTCCAAAGTTTTGTACAAATGTCCTGCTCATCCAGAATTCTATCCTCAGAGATGCTATGAGTGATCTGGGTCTGCATTTCCTCAACGAAATGAAGAAAATTGTTGCAAGCAAACAAAAAAACATGTTTATATTACCCCTAAACATTTTGCCAAACATCACACACACTCATATCCTCCAGGTGAAGACCTGTGCCCAGAAAGGCACTTTTTCTAGTTTATTCATGAATTTATTCATGAATTTAGTACTGATAATACTATATATTAAAGATAAAATCATCCCTACCCTAACCCTGAAAAACTAAATATAAAATATTTGACATCCTTGCTGCTGGCATTTGGTATTCATGCCCTCAAACAAACAATGTCAAGTGGCCTTGCCCGTAATCAAAATGAAATTCCAGGCCGGATAGTAAGTACTGCATAAATAATTTCTGGGGACTACAGCACCAGCAGGTGAAAGGTGTGTGTGTGTGTGTGTGTGTGTGTGTGTGTGTGTGTGTGTGTGCATCTGCACAGCTGCGCAACTGCAGGTCCTCCTGATTGACGCACGGCACACACACACACACACACACACACACACACACACACACACACACACACACACACACACACACACACACACACACACACACACACACACACATGCCCTCTTTTAGACGCTAGCGTATTGCAGAGCCATGCTCATAAAAAGGAGAAGTGAGAACTAACTGAAGAATATCTTGCAGAAGCACTTTAACAACAGTGTTGTTACACTTTTGACCGTGTTCAATATTATCATCAAACAAAGTGACAAAGGCTATATGACTCCTTGCAAGCAAATATAAGAACCTGGGCAAGTTCTGTTGAGATGTTCTATCGAGGTGGTTTAACATACCGGTATAGGTAGTCCACGATTAATGTGTATGGACCTGCAGGGCTTACATCTTAATCTTAACTAGAACTCCACTCTGTCAAGTGCCTACTTGCTTGTTGCACCCAAGTAGGCCATAAATGCACCGCCATGCGACTTCTCAGCCTCGGCGGAGTCTGTGCTGTCCTGGGTCGGGCCTCTGTCCAGAGCTTCCCCCTCATCTTCTCTCAAAGTAGGGAAGGCTTGCCTGGTGGCGGTGACGCTACCGGGCTTCTCTCTGGGGAAGGGTACTGCATCACTCTCTCCACATGAGTCAGCCTGTGACAGGGTAGGCTCTGGGCATCTGGCCATTCTGTGAATGTTGTCGATGAGACTCTTGCTATATTCCCTGTGGTCCAATTTCGATTACTCTCGTATTATATGTCTTTATCTCATCTCTGATCTTAAAGACATGAATAAAATATCCTGGAAAGCCAATCCAACGCCGTCAATCTTTCTCAGATGTTTCAGTGACCTTCTCTTCCGATCCAGAAGAACTTCAACTATTTTTATTTTTATTGTATTCTATTTTTGCCCTGTGAAGCACTTTGCGCTACATTTATGTATGAAAGGTGCTATACAAATAAAGTTTATTATTATTATTATTATTATTATTATTTCCTGGGAGCATGACACCACTTTCCCCCCACGAGTTTGCTATATTGAGTCTATATTCAAACTAATATCTTCTACATTTCTCACAGCGGTAATTTCCTTCTTTAATGTCAACAATCTTATCCTTGCAGTCCTCATGGGGACATTCCTGGTATATGAACTTTTCCTTACGAATGTCCATGATTGTTGCCACGCCTCTAGACTCACTGCACTGTTTGAATGTCCTGTACACTGTATGTCATTGAAGGCCATCTTCAATTAAGCAATATTACACGAGAGGGTGTGGGTTAACGTGATTATTGCCACGACAGGGATGCGGTCAGGAACGACACGAAGTCGAGTTCCGCAAGCATCACTGAATTGTAATTTGTAAGTTGATTAGCGGTATTTGATGCGTATCTGCCGTAGCAGCATATAATCCACCCGACACTGAAACATATCATCATTACGTCACCATCGAAAACCAATTATACCCTGGCATTGGTACATATCTTCATCACGTCATATGCTGGTATGGGACATACGCATCGTAGCATGACGAAAAACATTACTTGCACGGTCTCGTGGCAGCGTATGACGTAATGATTACTTGTGCTTGATATGGCAGTGGTGTCAGATTACATACATAGGGGCATTACCTTTAATCCACCCGACACTGAAACATATCATTACATCACCATCGATAACCAATTATACCCTGGCATTGGTACATATCTTCATCACGTCATATGCTCATATGCTGCTTCGGGATATACGCATCGTAGAACCTGATGAAAAACATCGCCCGCTCTGCTTGCGCAAGTAATAAACCACCACAACCAGCGGGCAGATACTCTACTGAATTATCGGGTCGAGGCCTATACAAATACTTGAAATACAAGCCCTTAACACCACCCCATTTACAGTACAACATAAATGATACGTAACAAACAGACAACTAATAGGGTCGGCCCACCAAGGCATATGCCTGGTACGTCCTGTGGCCAGTCCAGTCCACCCCTGCGAACGGGTATGGGCTAGTATTCTATAATTGGACCTCACAGAACATCATTAGACATTAGCTTACGATAGAATAGACCTTTGTCATGGCAGCTTTTACCACAAACAAACTGTACAAGTAAAGGGTTCCCCCAGTGTGTGTGATTTCTCACATCAGATATTGACAAGCTTTTGCTACAAAGCTGTACAACTAAAGGTTTTCACAAATATTGACATGTACTGAAAGGTGTTCCATTCAGGTTGAACAGAGTCAGGTTGCTGCTATTGTGCTTGTCAGCTCACTGAAAAGAGCTTACCCTACTATTATATTTCATTTTGAAGTGAAAAAGGGTATGTTATAAAAATGCATGTTATTGCACAGTATATATACTGTAGGTGTATTGATTTCCTGAGTGGGTTCCACTTCCAATGAATCAGAACAACTGTACAAAGTTGGAAAGAGAGAGAGAGAGAGAGAGAGAGAGAGAGAGAGAGAGAGAGAGAGGGAGGGAAAGAGGGAGGGACAGACAGACAGACAGACAGACAGACAGACAGACAGACAGACAGACAGACAGACAGACAGACAGACAGACAGACAGACAGACAGACAGACAGACAGACAGACAGACAGACAGACAGACAGACAGACAGAGAGACAGAGAGAGAGAGAAACAGACAGAGAGACAGAGAGAGAGAGGGAGAGAGATAAAGAAAGAAAGAAAGAAAGAAAGAAAGAAAGAAAGAAAGAAAGAAAGAAAGAAAGAAAGAAAGAAAGAAAGAAAGAAAGAAAGAAAGAAAGAAAGAAAGACAGAAAGAAAGAAAGACAGAGACAGAGATAGAGACACACAGATAGAGAGAGAAAGAGAGAGAGATAGAGAGAGACATACACATACAGTATAGGCTATTCCTGGATGTGTTGTTCTGGCTTAATAATTTATGTGTTTACCAGCCAACATTTTTTTTGGCAAAGTCCCTTGAAACTCTGGACATGTCATTATAGCCTGTGACAATCGTATAACCTCTGTGCACCAGTGACGCTGGCCGGCCACACAAAGAGCAGAGCAGAGGACAAGAAGCTGTGCTGATGCTCAGATATGATTCAGCTCATCCACAGGGAGATGCAGTGCACGGCCCTGGAAGGCTAAAATTAGCCACAACTAAGCATACAGGATGGCTGTCGCAAAGCAGGCTAGTAGGTACCCATCCTGCTGCATACATCTTTATTCTTGTTTTAGCAGTGATATGTATGCACGCACACACGTTGGGGGAACAAGAGAAACAAGACAGCAAAACATGTATACTCTAAGAAGCTACAGAATTCCAGGATAATGGGACAACGCTGAAACACAGGAAGTGGCACTTTAGCCCTATTTGAATTGCAAATATTTCACACGAGACAGAAATAGAGGGTCGGGGGAAGAGAGCTCGTCTTCACTCTCTAGAAAACACCACAAAAGAGACGTCAAAAGAGAGAAGGAGGAAAGTAAAACAACGCTGATGAGGCTTACTCTCAACTGTTGACTGAGCTTCAGCTTTGATTACAGTATGTCTGCAGAGGCCCTGTCAAGTTCCCTCCCAGGGACCATTTCACGTCACCTGGATTTAAAAAAAAACCTTCTTGGCCATGCTGTCTCATTGGGAGAGGAGACAGACGCTGTGGAAAGTAGGACTGTTTTACATATTTCAGTATTTTTGTCTGAAGGTTCAGACTGTTTCATCACCAGTAAGAAGAGGTAGTGGCAACATTTTGGGCCGGTTTTTGAGGGGCGATGATGTACGATGATTAGAGCGCTCCTCACTTCACAAGGGTGTGATATTTTATTATAGGAACGTACCCTGTAAAAATGTCACTGATTAAAGATATGACCAAAACGCTCATTTCGAAAATAGACCATGAGATTTGGGAAAATCTGATTTGGCTTTGGGTCTGTTCTAAACACAATGGTTCACAGTTCACACTGCACTCTGTGAGGTCTGTCTCCACAACAAAGCTGTCATTATCAAACAATTCCCTGTGTTCCTCAAACTAAGTACTGTAGATTCTAATGAGAGATGGCAAGATTACTGGGAATAATACGACTGTACATACAATGACAATAACAACATCACTCCATCTGCATTGATACAAAGAGACTAATGCATCCACACTCGTCTCTGCGTGATATGCCAAACAGAATTGTACATGTACAACCTCCCCATAATCCCTATAATTAAGGCGGTTATCTCACACTGAACCCCGTGTGGGAGCGAACAAGGAGAGAAAAAAGTGAGAGTGAATGAGAAGAAACAGACAGAGGCAAACACAGGAGGAGGAGCTCGAGTTCCTCAGCGATGATGTTACAGTACGTTGACAGATCATGACATAAGCACAGGTCCCCCTGTCAGGCTATGAACACATGGGGGATAGGTGTTAGATGGATGCAGAGGAGCATTGCTACAGTATAGATAGAGCACCGATGTCTGACGTCAATATCGGTAGAGGGCGTTCCAGTCCACGGAACTTTTACTTTTTATTGTCTCCACCAGGCCGAAGGCATGGGGAGAGAGTATGTTTTATTGTCTCCACCAGGCCGAAGGCATGGGGACAGAGTATGTTTTATTGTCTCCACCAGGCCGAAGGCATGGGGACAGAGTATGTTTTGCACTCTGTCCGTGCGTGTGTCCGTCTGTCCGTCCGTCCGCCCATCTGTCCGTCTGTGTACAGCTAATCTCCGGCACCATTAACCCAGTCTGTGCCAAATTTTGCACACACACTCCCTGGATGCCAACGATGAACCTCTGCCCTCTGTCTTTTGAAAAACATTTTTTTTGCTATTACTCCACCCTCCACACCCCATAGGGGGATTTTAGATTTTAGCCTCATATAAGAACTGTGATTGAAAAATAGGCAAATCATCCCGGCAGTTTCACTCATATATGGATAATATGAAGAATCAACTGACTGTGAGAAAACGCTAATGTTACTGCTGCTGAATTAGTTATATTTCCACTAGAAACAGACTCAAATATGAGTGACTGACTGTCATAAACGATACAGAGACACCTCCCGACAATATCGCCGGGGCAGTTTGTTTATTTTTGGACCCCAATGCTTATAATGAGACGATTTTAAGATGACCCCATGTTATTCTCCATAGAGAAAGACTTCCATGAACCAGGGGTTGAGCGACACTCTATACTGCTGCATGCCTGTCCCCCGAGTTTTACATAGTTACCTGACCGCAAATTGCAATTATTTTTTGCCTTATCGTTAGAATTGTTAATAATCGTTAGAATTGTTAAAAGAATCCGGATGCACTGAACAGAAATCATTATTTCCACTTTGTTGGCCATAGTAGATTATTTATTTTCGATTGTTGCTACTGATGTCAGTCATTTTCTTGTATATTTCAGTAATAGGCTTTTATAAGCTACTTATCGGCCCTGTGCAATTCGTGTTTACAAAGCCTAAAATGCAAACAGAAATGTAATTCTTATTTTATAGTTCCAATTTTCATTGCTAAAAAACACAATTTAATCATTCATCGCAATTATTTGACAATTAATCATCAAATACAATTACATGATAGTGAGTGACAGACAGAGAGACAGCTCTAAAAGTTGTATAAGCCTGCGTTCACTGAAAGGGTTAGAATGCATCGTCGTCACTGTGCTCTCCCACTAAGCTCTCATAACAGCATGACAGTAGGCACTAGGTAGTATTGACACAAAGCCAAAAGCCCCATCAATGCTCTCAACCAGCAATGGCACAATGCTAGCTTAAAATTAAGTCCATCAAGCTTAAAATTGACCTTATGGGTCAAAAGTCGGCACAACCTTCTAATACGGAAGTGTTTAATGGCCGAGACGAGACGTGACAGTGTTGCAAGGTTATGCATTGGTCTTGTTCAGCCAGCAGTGCACTGATTAACATTTTGATTCTCCGCATCTATCCATTTAGCAGTACTGTACAAGAGTATTCTTAACCTTTTGAAATGGATTACACCGTCAGACACCCATTTGATACCTTTTTTTAAGCCAAACTAAATGGTAACATCCTGACCCGTAAGGCTCCATTTTGAACCCCTAGTGGTCGATGGACCTGACATTAAGAATCAATGCCGTATATAGTATGATATGTAACCATAGGAAATTAGCATACTGTATGGCAAGACATGTCAGTTCATGATGCATTGACCCTGACAGGAATGTCAGGTCGCGGCAAACATTCAATCATTGCAAGGTCATAAAGGGATTACATGATACAATGTAATTTATAGTTTTATATGCGGCAGAGGGATTACTACTAACACCAATAGTAATACAACATTCAAGAAATATAGTAAGTTCATCAACAACTACTGTAATGAATATTGCAAATGTTTTACTGTTGATTGATCACATAATTCCTTATTTTATCCACTGTTTGACTGCTCATATTTCCCCATACAACTGTTCACACATTGACCACGTTTATTGGATTAATCCTGCTATGTTACAATTACAAGACTATGCAAATCTGGTCCATCCAAGTGCAAAAACGCAGGCAAAACGTAAAGCTTTTGCAGCTCTTTAGTGAACTGAAAATACATTTTGTGGGAGACAGACTTCATCGATTTTGCCAATTTATTTTATTTCTTTATTTCATTTATCAGCTCAAATTCCATTATTCAATTTTATTATTTATTATTTATTATTTTTATTATTATTATTCATCACTTTCAATTTCACTTGTTTATGTTGTATAGGTTCTCTCTCACCTTGCCAATATGGCCTGTATAGTGATTAATCCCAATATACTTCCTTAATATGATACAGATAATTAATAATTAATCAACTCATCATACAATAAGTGTAAAAGAAAAACCTAAAAACAGAAATGATTGGATGAAATTGGTATCCCGATCTGAAAATGTGTTTTCTGTTTACTAAAGAGCTGGAGAGACGGGGAGACCCCCATTACGGAACAAACTATCTATAGCAAAGACTGGTCGGTCTAGTGTCCCTATTCTGGTAAGTATCAGATCTACATGCTCACATTGTGTGTCCTGTTCTTGTACAATAGATCGGCTATTTTCAGCAAAATGTATTTAGTGTAGAGGGACTAGCGGACATAATAGTTCCCTGGGGTACCCTGCATGGTCAACTATTTAAAAAGTATATACTGTTCAAAGTGATTCATGCATATATAGGTTTTAATATTCAAGTCTATATGTCACTGAATCATACCAGGAGAAAGTCTGTTTGACACCCTTTGACTGCCATCATATAGGAATATATGATTGCCAATATATAATCATCAAGCTGCGCAGTGCAGAGCGCACCCCTGTTTTCATCTTCACATTAGCCAGTGTGTGACCTCGATCTGTCTAACATAACCACTTCCCTATTTTGGTACATGTTGTTCTAATTACGTTTGATAAAAAAAATATGATATGCTGTTTTCAAATACGTATACAATAGGGTTTACGTGGTTATAGGCTATCCAGGATTAACAAGGCTCTAATTTGAAGGGATTAAAGCCCCACCGGTGGCTATTACATAGAATGATGACAAAACTGCTTCCAGGAAAATCTGGAATTCTCCGGGTTAAAGGGATTTTCAATATAGAATATAGATATGAAAGATATATATATATCACGGCCCCCTCATGCATCAGAATGTGAGAGAGTTCTTGTAAAGGGTGAGGGGGCTGTGATTTTTCCATTACCGTACTTTTTTCATTAATTTATATATACTAGACCTTACCCGTTCTGAATATATGAACACCAAATTATTATACAGAGTGGGTAATGCGATGTAATAGATCACATTAGTGATTGGGAGGGAGTTGTCCTGGCTCGCTATAGCGCACGCCGCACGTAGGCTACGCCATCGCAAACATAGCGGAGTTATGCCCAGAAAAGTGTTTTTGCAATAAACGTTTTTAAATTCTGCATTTGCGGTGCCCCCTATGGATGAAAATGGAATTGCTTTGGGCTCTCCATTGATTAAACCACCCTCGACATGTGGATTGGACATTCAGTTTGTGATTTGTGTAATTTTTTGTTAAACAGGCCCCTCCCACTAACTTTGGAAGTGGATTACAGCTGAACGATATGGAGTATGAAAATTCTGAGTGGAAGAGCCAAAAGTGTGTTTTGAATAAATGGCAGGAAATCTATCCCGACACAAATGGGCGTGGCCAATATGAGAGATGCATTACGACCCAAGGAATCCAGGGAAAGTGAATTTAGATTTTGGGACCTACGGTTCCAGTTATAAGGCGAGATGTAAAGTGGGCTGTTATAGCGCCACCATGAGGCCGAACGATGTATTTATGTATTACATTAATTGTAATAATTATTATGAACCTCCCCTCCAAGTTTTGAATTAATTATTAATTAATAATTTGTTAAATATTCTATATATATATATTTAATATATTTAAGTGAATTATCCCTTTAATGTCATCTTGTAAATGTGCATGTGTATCTCTCAAAATTACAGTTGAACTGAGATTTAAAAAGGGGATTGTCCATAAATAATTTAAGAATTGATAAAGGAAAAGACAATGTTTCATAATATGAATTTGCCACTTAAAACATGTCATATTTTGTCATACAAAAGCTGTTCTACAACCTCAAAACCACGCATATATATATATATATATATATATAGTCAATTCTTACAATTTGTTAAAGCTTTTTGAGAATGTTTTTGAAACAATGTTGAAACCCCATGAACTCTAGCATCCTTATTCTTGTGAAGCATTGTGATCTCGTAGAGCAGCTATTTTCTGTAAATAGATAAAAGGAGGGGACCCTGTACAGTAGGGTTTAAGCGATTAAAGCAGAATTGAATAGTTATTCATTTGGTGATGAAATTGTTTTGTAATCAACAATATATTTCTGAAAAGCCATCAAATGATAATGTTGTGTGCAGTGGAATAAGACTAAGCGATGTGTGTTCGGTCAGTGAAGTGACAGAAATTATACGTTCTCACAATCACTGTAACGTTGAACACTTACAAGCTCTTCTCCTTTCACTCGGCTCTAAAGCAGAGCGTTTTAGTTAATGGGAGCGCACAGTAATTTGTAGTCAGAGACTTAATTAAAAGCCAGCAAACGATCGATAGGACCTTATAGTGTGGGGAGAAAACATGGAGCGATCCATTAAGAACACACAGCAGGGTTCGTTTTGGACGGAAAACCATTATGTCGTCACTGCATGTTTTCACTAAGTGATATGAATTATCTGTGATTAGAGAGTGAGACAGAGAATTACACCAAAGTAGCTAGGCTACTGTAATTCATCACATAAGAAATGAAAGAAATAACAGAAATGTCACATTTGGAATTGACTCAGTTTAGGAACCAGTGTGTTGTTGTTATTTGTGTTTATCATAAACACAGTTTATGTAAGGATTCAATCCTATATTAAAATTGGACCAGCTGACCGACCTCTGGCGTCACTCAGACATAACCATGAATAAGCCCCATATGTCCATACTGTAAACTGTATATAGGCAGAACCAAGGCCTAGGAACAAATTGACGTAATGTTCTTTACCCTGCAATTCCAGCTGGCAGATTCGTCACACTCGGCCTCAAACTGCAGCTGGATTGGAGTCAATGGAGCTGAGTTGACAAGCATATGAACACACTATTTCTGAATGATTGAGACCATTGTTGTAAAATACTCGCTTCTGGAAAATTAAAGAAGACATATAACACATCATTGCCTGCTGTGTTGCTTTTCGATGTGTACATTGTGTCATTTTATAGAGGTATCTAAAGAGCACGTACGTTTACGCACCGTTTCCCGTCTGGCAAATATCGTGATACCTGCTGCTGTTTAGATACCTCAATAAAATAATGTGCTGTGCACATCGAAAGTAAAGTTATTAGAAAACAACCTGTTATCACAGGTTGTTTCACTGATATGTTTTCTTTTATTTTCCTGAACCGAATATATGAGAAAGGTTGCAATCGTTCATAAATAGACTATAGTGTTCATAAACTGGTCCAGCCGGCTCTATCCACATGGGCCGCGGACCTTATGGGCCGTGAGACTGAACAAAAAAACAAAAACTAAGTGTGGAAAAAGCCTCAAACGAGGCAGCCCCAGTCCTTTGAGCGTCAACAAAAGACATGCCAGTCTTCCACAGTGGAGCCGGCTTGCTGAAGTTGTCTGTCTGCAGCAAGCCCCCAGTGAGGCTCTCCAACGTTAAGGCGCTCGGCCCTAGTGGTAAGAGCGGGAACTCTAGACGGACCCGTGGAGTTATGACGAGGAAACCATGTGAAGGGGTTTAACATTGAGCGCTTGTTTGCACTTGAAGTAGACGGTTCTTCCGGGTGCTTCAAAACGCCACTGAGCAACTTCCACTGAAATTAATAGTGGGGGGGCTGGGCAGTCACTCCGGTTCAGTCTCTATCCTTGTAATACTCTATGGTCTGCAGTCAACCGGCTTAAAAACGGCCGGGCCCCCCCCACCCACCTCCTCACCCTCCCCACCCTCGCTGTGTGTTCTGCATTTGTTGTGGTGGAATCCCCATGTGTTTGTTGTGGTGGATGCACGTGAACAACAGAGAGAGGAGAGCAACAATGCTTGGATTTCTAAACTTTCTACGAGTAGTGCACACACCACGCGCACGGAGCCGCTGAAGAATCGTCCCCCCTGGGTTGTAAGCCAGAGATACGTCACTGCCAGCAGTGGCCCCTGCAGCTATATATATATATACCCCATGTGCACATATAAACATCAAAGGGGGCTTCAGCCCTTGCCCTTTTATCCGTCTGTAAACAACTGCCCTTTCCAGACCACGAATGCAGCATTTACTACAGTATGGTGAAAGAAATGCAAATGCCACACTCCTTTCCATGCCATGCCGGAAGGCAGCATTCAGGAGAATTGCTTTTTTCCGAAGTCTCCTGAACGTGAACAGAGTATTTTGCGCTGAACTAATTTGTTTAGAAATCCATGTCGTACACCGCATCTCCACTAGCTTGCACCCGAAAATAGATGATCTACGCGTTGTGAGCTTGTAGATCTGCTATTTTCGCTATTTTTGCCCTCTTAACGGGATTTCAGCCCCTGCCCCTCCGCACGTCCCTGCTCTCATTGATAAACAGAGTTCACATTCAAGGCAATATCACCTTTTAACTTCACTTAGTTTTAGCTGTGTATAAATATCATCAATTGTGCCGATTAGTGATTTGTTATAGTTATAGTCCGAGCAGCAGTATTATTGACTTAGGAATGGAACAAAAAGGGCAGGTATTCCCTCCTGTATTTTAACATCAGTTATTATGGTGGTACTTGGAGAGCCAAATATTTTCTTAGGTGGTTTCTTAAGCGCTCACAATAAAGGGCTCTGTGTCTGTCTGTCTGTCTGTCTGCCTGCCTGTTTGGAGCACAGAATGGTTTGTAGCATGACCTATTGACCCCTGCAGATCATTGGGGTCATTCACACTGAACAGTCAGCTAATGGGGCCGCATTGAGGTCAAACACACACACACACACACACACACACGCATGCACACGCGCACACTGCACCGCTCAAGTTCACACGAGTGATATATATATATATATATATATTTTTTTTTCCTTGGGTTTTTAAAGGCATACATTCAAGTTATTATTATTATGGGCAGATGCTTCAAATATTCTTCAAAGACACAGTGGTGATTTCAATGCTATAAACCTCCAAACTGCTTGTACACCACACACACACCAACAACCCCCCCCCCCCTCACACACACACACACACACACACACACACACACACAGTCTGATCGTACTGTTGAGCACATCACATTGGAGCGTTTGCCTCACTATAGTGCCTCTGCTCTCTCTCTCTGCCGTGCATCTATTTTGGTCGTGTGAGCGTGATAACCTCAACACTTCTGCTCAGCCATGATCTGTGCACTTGGGAGCAGCAGCATCAACCAGGCTCCACAAGATCCACATGCTTTTATACTTGGGACTACTGTGGACCTTAAACCAGTTATTCTCAAATATGTTTTATTTTAAGGACCTCCAGTTTGCCACAGGCCACCATTTGAAAAAAATTGCTATCTCTGGGACTCCGATCTACACTGTGGGATGGCATGTTTAAAACCTCACCGAATTTAGTGTTTCGGAGCCACTTGGAATTGCTGAACTCGATTCACTTCAGAGGGCCATTTCAAGCCACACCTCAGATTTAACTAGAAATATACAGCAACATACCATTTGCATCGGTGTCTGTCCAGACTCATAAGGTCAGTTCATCTTTGAATTAGTCATGAAATTCCCTCAAGGGCAAGGCAAGGTATAAAAAGGTGTGTTGAGATAGAGTTGGAAACGTAGAAATGTACTTCAAGTGGTACAGTGTGATTTGTTTATGTCAGGTGAAGGGTGCCAGTCTCCAGGCATTCATTTTACATATAGGAGTCTAATGCGACGCATTGGTAGGGAGAAATGCATCAATGCGAATGATTTCAATCTGACCAATCCTTTCCAGGATCATGCATAGAAGCAGAAATATATTCCATATAGGGGCATTAGGAGGAATAAACTAAATTTATGTATGTGCTAGGAAAAGGTTGAATAAGCATGCTCTATCGATTTGTGCATGTAATCTGAGACATGGTAACAAAATAATAACATCAGCTAAAAAGAAAACATGTACGCAACAAGCTTGTCGTCTCTGGATGCATCATAATCACTGTACAGTGCAACATTCATTTAGCAAGCTGTTATAGTACTCGTGTTTCACAGTCAGACAATGAAGCTTATTGAACCTGCTAGTTGCTGGCACAATCAAAAGTAACCTAATCGTTTTTGAAGGTTCAAGGATACATTTAAAATGGTGTTGTTGGCTCAATATTCCAAATTCAAATGCCCATACAGTACTTCTCACTAACCCTTTTCTGTTACAGTAAAAACAAAATCCCACTTGTGTTTTGCAAGAACATTATTAAGCATCACACATATGCTGTCATACGACAAATGTGAAAATAGCCAATATACAGTATATGCCTGTGAGCTTGTAGATTAGTTTTTTTAAAGCTCATGAAATGTAGAAGACCTAGTCATACATGAGTCATACTGAGGACCTAGTCAGGCACGTGCAGAGGGGGGGCTATGGGGGCTTGAGCACCTGCCCTTTTGCAGAAAGTGCCCTTTCTCAAACAAAAAAGGGGGGGCAAATAAGGGCTTATGTGAGGGCCAAAAAGGGCTTGTGTGGGGGGGCAATAAGGGCTTATGTGTGGGGGCAAATAAGGGCTTGTGTGGGGGGCAATAAGGGCTTATGTGGGGGCCAATAAGGGCTTGTGTGGGGGACCAATAAGTGCCATTGGCCCTTCAAGACGAACATTTGAGAAGTCATGATAAATTCCACTATCATAATGAATTATCTTTTAATCTGCCATCAGTCAGTTTTAGTTTCAGACTAATGAGAACATTGCTTATTTTACTGTCCAATGACATGAAATGGCACAAGGGAAGGAATCCTTTTCTGGAGTTTGAGCCCCTGCTCCCCCAGTGCTCTCTGCACGGGCCTGGACCTAGTCCTGATTGGCTGCCACACTCGCTGCTGTCATGTATTGGTTACTCAGGTCACCAGGAAACAGGTAACAGGAAGCAGGTAAAATAAATCTTTAGAGACACCCAATGTTATGTAACGTAATGTTATGATTGAGACCGGCCGGTTGAGAGGAGCGTTCGTTACTAAATAAACAAACCAGTGCTTCTTCTTCTACCTGACAAATATCACCATGTGATCATTTCTTGTTTATTGACAATTTTCTTCTTCAATTTTCTCTGCTGTTATGACATGCCCAAAATAGGGATACCCACATTGATTTAACCACTTTCAACATCCTGGGGGTTGAGGCCAAGACACAGACGTGGAGATAACTGAGGGAAGGGGTGGGGGGCAGATCTAAAGCACGCTATAACATCTACCCCAGGCACAGCTGCATGCCACCACAACCCAGAAACAGGCCCCAGAATCCATTCTACCATGCTAATTATAGCAGAGAAAAAATTACCACATGTAAAATATTTATAGGAAGAGAGAAAGCCATGACATCTCGTGGATTTGTAGGCTGGGCTATCAGCCAACACTCAGCATGCCAATCATTCTTATTCTGTTTGGTTGCAAACAATGCAGGTAGTGAGTGAGTGATTCCATTTCTGGACATAAATATGTTCTTTTGAAAGGTTCTATAGAATGTATCAGTGATGCATCAAATATATTTTATAACCTTTGTTTCTTGGATTGTTTGACTATCCTCATGTTAAGTATTGTATTTTGTGGGTCATGGCTGGCTCTTGCAACGACAAATAATGGGGAGCGGAGACCTATGTAAAAGTAGTATAACAAGCTTTATTTAATAATACTCATTCAAGACTCAACTAATTAAGCCTAAGGCATGTACTAAAAGTAGTAACATAACAAAAACCTAAAGATCCAAAGAGGTGCAGAGTTAGTACATCAGCAGTAGTGTGGATGGAAAGTATAAATGAAGACTTAAAGTAACAAAAGACATGGAGAACTGAATGAGGCTGTGGAAGACAACAGGAGTGTCTTCCCTGGATCTGGTGTAAACAGACCATATTTACATGCCGGCCATCTTGCCATTAAGTTAATGGCAGGGTGGCAACTAGCCGCAATTTGCAATTGACAGCCCATACATCCAGACAGAAAAGTCCTATCTGATTGTATTAAATGTCAAACTCACCAACATTGCAGCTGTACGAAAAGCTTAATTTATTCTCTGTCTATCTGCAAAGTGTTCGTTTCATAAAATTCCACCGTAGACATGTTAGGAGCGACTTTCTGTCAAATTCCTTGCAGGTGATTATTTTTGATTAGTGTTGGAGTTTGGAAGCGCTCGCTTTCCTGCATGGAGGCAGTGGCCCAGGTGCTCTCCAATGAGCCATCAAGTCGGAATGCAGGGCTGCCACACCCTGCTCACCTAGGTGATTAGTAGCACAGGCAATAGAGCGTCGCAGTCCCGCCTCCTTTCAGAACAATGAGGGTACGGGAAGAGAATTTCCCATACATTTTACCATAGACGTTTCAGAAAGTATTTACTGCCTCGGACAAAGTCGAATCGGCTCCTGACAAATCATAACAATAAACCATTTTTTTGGGGCCAAACAAATAATTAGAAAGGAGAAAAAAAGTGCAGGGTACAACACTGACGGGGGGTAGGACCAAGTCTCATGGGATTTGGGATTTGTTTATAAACATTTTGGTATTTGTTTATAAACATTTGTGATTTGTTTATAAACATTTTTGATTTGTTTATAAACATCTGTGATTTGTTTATAAACATTTTGGGATTTGTTTATAAACATTTGGGATTTGTTTTCAAACATTTGGGATTTGTTTATAAACATTTGGGATTTGTAAGTCTCATGGGGGGGGTAGGACCACTTCCAGTTGACCTGTAGTAAGTCTCATGGTCGGGGGGGTAGGACCAAGTCTCATGGGATTTGTGATTTGTTTATAAACATTTTGGTATTTGTTTATAAACATTTGTGATTTGTTTATAAACATTTGTGATTTGTTTATAAACTTCTGTGATTTGTTTATAAACATTTTGGGATTTGTTTATAAACATTTGTGATTTGTTTACAAACATTTGGGATTTGTTTACAAACATTTGGGATTTGTAAGTCTCATGGGGGGGGTAGGACCACTTCCAGTTGACCTGTAGTAAGTCTCATGGTCGGGGGGGTAGGACCAAGTCTCATGGGATTTGGGATTTGTTTATAAACATTTTGGTATTTGTTTATAAACATTTGTGATTTGTTTATAAACATTTGTGATTTGTTTATAAACATTTGGGATTTGTTTACAAACATTTGGGATTTGTTTATAAACATTTGGGATTTGTAAGTCTCATGGGGGGGGTAGGACCACAGTACACTTTTAAATAAATACTTTCTGAAAAAAAGTGATTGAAATTCTCTTCAGGTGCCCTTGTCATTCTGAAAGGGGGCGGGACTGCAACGCACTATCCCTTCCCAATGCCCTCTCCAGTCTCCATATAAGCAAGTGGGGCATCGCATGTGATAAGAGAAGAAGGTGGGGTTGGATAGGCCTCACGCTCCGGAAGCCCAATACCAGCATCACGAGACAAGCCCTTAAATGGAACCCACAAGCCACAAGGCACAAGAAAGCGGGGAAGACCAAAGAACACAAAGGACCTTGTCCTTGAGACTGACATCAAGCAGTGTGGAGTTGTGGACTGACATGGAAAAAGACGGCCCAGTATAGAGGACTCTGGTGGACTGTAGCCATTAGCCAACGGCCTATATGCTCATTAAAAAGAGCGATAGGCATAAGTAAACATCACATGTGTGAGTTAGTGATACTACATTTAATAAGAGGACATGGTTGAGGCTATTATGATGTACAAACAGTAGGCTATAGGCTGAAAGGAGGAATGCATATAACTCCTATTGCGGTACAGTACTTGGTGAAGCTTTCATGCAGAGTAAACATGGATTCTAAAGCCAGCTAATTTGATTTCCCAAACAAGCTTAGCTTAGCTAGTAATTGTTTTGGAACAGGTGAGAGCTAGTTAAGCTCATTGAAGATTGAATGAATTATGAAGAGCTCTCCTCCAATTAACTGCAATCTACCCTGCCGTCAAGATGGAGCACAAACTGGATTTGGATTAGGAATTGATAAAGAGGAAAGCTGATTGATGGAGATGGGCTTTAAGACAAGGTGTGTGTGTGTGTGTGTGTGTGTGTGTGTGTGTGTGTGTGTGTACAGTGTACATTATGTGTACAGTGTCCTATACCATCGCCAGAGTCTACATTTCTCAATGGAATGAGTAGATGACTCCAACCACTGCAGATGTACTAGTTATATTGTATACAGAGTGGTTAAAACATGTCATTCTGTAAAATAATTTACAGGTTGCAGCTTTAAATTAAATGATTAAGCTGCAGTGATCAAATTTGGGTGATGAGATGAGATGAAGGATCTTTAAGCTCTCCATTTTCATATTTTCCTGTATTGTTAAGAGATTGTAAACCCGAAGTCCGATTATACCAGGTTGTATTTGTAAAATTGCAATTTTTCTTGAAACTAAATTGTTCTCGAAATGAAAGTGAAAGCTACCATTTAACACGTGAGACAATAGTATGTGTTAGAACAGTTCAGGCAACAACTAGATTTATACTTCCGTGCAGCGGACATAGCAGACCTAAAAGCTCACACACGACGTTCGTTGTGAGCTTGTAGATCTACTACTCCTGGCATGTGACACCGTCCTACGAGGGAGTATAAATGAAGCCTGAGACAGATAGTGTTGGTATAGGGTTCAAGAGATACGAAGAGAGACAAAGACACACAGAGATAGCAACAGATTGCTGGCGAGCGAGCAGCGGAGGGGAGCGAGAACTAGAAGAAGGGGGGCTTGTTATTTGCTGAGGAGACAGTCGGGGAGGATTAGTTCTCATGTGAGGGAAAGAAGAGCGGTTTGAGTGGATTGCACAGCATAACCTACTGCATTCCTGTAAACACTGGCAAGATTAACTCTACTACCTAATACCAGCAAATACAGTAAGAAAAAGTAGTGGCATGCACCTTCATAGAGAGTGCTATGATTAATGAACATCGCACTAAACTTCTTTGGCTCATAATCACAGTGCTTATAGCCCCAAACTCTCTCATGTCAAGGACCACCAAATGAATATGCATTTGGCTGTGGACCCCCATCTGAAATAAATAAATCAAGTTCAGAAGGGTCTGAATGTCTTTGGGGAAGACTGGTCTGTCTGTGTATTTATTTATTTCTCCCTAACAAACAAACAAAATAAAAATGCGTCCTGACGGGGCCACAGCTCAACTCTTTGGCGATTGGTTCATACTGGAATATCCCGATTGGTAAGACTTTCAACCGAGAAAACACAGCATGTCTATAGCATCACCAGACCCTGAATGCCAGGCTAGCGATTCAGGGGCTGGAGCCAGGCTAGGAAAGCATATGCATTCATTCATTTTAACCACTTTGACTGAAGCCCTATTTTATACTTTGCTGTATGACAGTGTTATGCGAAAATATTCCATCTAAAAGCTTCGGCCTATACCTACTTATTGCATCGCAATACGAGCTTGCAGATCAGCTATTTCTGCAATTATTGATTGATTGATTGATTTTTTAAGTTTCGTTTTTAAAATTAAAGAATATTTTGGAATACTATTTATAATTCTTTGTAAATAGGGACGCCTGGTTGTCAGTAGTTATGTCACTACAGTGGGTGCGGCCTCATGTACGTAATAGCAGTGCAGAGAGCTTATATCATTCAACCCTTATTCATCTCCCAGAACATTAAACTCTGGAAATGAGACTTAATGCTTCACTAGTTGCTTTAGTAATTAATTAACTGATGCACGGCATCATTACAATATCTCTGTTCAAGCGTCCCAACCTAATTTAACAAACAAGGCCTCATCATGTGCCTTAATATGGAGATTCAGAGTCAATCTGAGGTACTAGGGAGAGGTTCCTGTTGGGAGCTGTATGTCTTCACCGGCGTCTACCAGGGATTCCAATCTTTAGCAGTCTTTGTAGCTCACAAATACAAATATAGCTACACATTAAACATACGTGCACACACAGGCACACATTATACCAAGGAACAGAAATAACCCAGATTAGCCTAATCTCTGCACTTTAGCCTTCCCCAGGTCTATATCTGTCCTCCTATGTCTGGTTACTGTACCATACACACCATCCATCAGAGGAATAGTAATCACTGGGGGACTCCCAAGAGATGGACAACAATCCGCAGTTAATAATTTCACTCACAATTTCCTTTTTTTGTGTAGGGGTAAAGCAATTCAAAATATTCTATTACTGTAGGTGATAAATTGTGCTGAAAATATCTTCCACAGTTCACTGCACTGTACCCTTTATCGATTTGTTTTTTAACACAGGGGTGCTGGAACAGCGATGCTGCATCAGTGCCAAAGTTTATCTCCCATTGTGCTAGGTAAAATAAATGTAGAGGCAGAACCCAGACATGTAGTGCTCTTAAAATATATATATTTTTTTAGTGCTCTTAAAATATATATATTTTTAGTGCTCTTAAAATATATATATTTTTAGAGCACAATGCACTTTGTTGTGAAACGTTTGTGCTGTTTACATCCATGTGGATGTTCGTTGGGTGCCACGAGCTTGATTTGAGTGAGTGTCATTATCATGCCAATTAATCCTGGTCACACATTTCTGCACTGCCACTGCTGTATTACCCTACCAGGGCTCACCTGCCAGTGAGGAGCCCCCAACGGGAGGTACCTGACGTCTCCGTCCTACTCCACCCGTTCAACACCCCCCCATACACAGCCGCCGCCTCAAGTTAGTATAGGGGTCACTAGCACAGTGACACCCCCCACCCGACTTCCCTCCCCTTAACATGGACAATTCGTATTGACACTGGATTCAATTTGAATCCCTAAGACTCCTTCTGATGAGCCCACGAATATCCACATGGATCAAAAGTTTAGGAATGAAACAAATCCTAGAAAAATCCTAGAAACAGTCCTAGAAAGGCTGTGTGTGTGCGTGTGTGTGTGTGTGTGTGTGTGTGTGTGTGTGTGTGTGTGTGTGTGTGTGTGTGTGTGTGTGTCAGTAAGTACATCCAGACAGTCGAGTCTCGAAGATGCCAGTTGCCAAAAGTGGAAGGAGTCTCTTCCTGGTTTTTAAACAGCTGGTAGATGGAATCAAAGCTCCACCCATTGCTATTAATCCTACATATGTCACGCAAATCGGTACACTCATCTCATGTGATCAACACGCATCTCTGCCCTGAATTTTTCACATTTGCTTTTTATAGCTCCACCAGGAGGAAAATCGGTACATAGTATCTCTATAGTCATGTGATCACGACGGATCTGTCTGATATTTCATATTCCATCCTAATTGGCTAACATTGGCTTCCAAAGTTGTCAGTATTGGTCCATTTTGAACAAAATGCCTCAAATCATGAATGCAGAGTACTAGAAAGGCCGAAGAAGACGACATGGCTTGGCCACGGAAAGGTGCCCTGCCTGGGTGCAGCCATTACTGAGGTGTACCATTAAGCTCAACTTTACACATCAGCACTGATTAGCAACACCTGGCCTACAGGGCACTGCTCCATGGATTTATCTATAGAGCCCCGGAGGCCGGAGCAACCCCGTCTATGGGTCAAGTATGGGTTTAAGTGGTTAAGACATAAGCTTATTTTTATGACACATGAGTAGCCCTGTTGTAGATGGCTCGGCCAAAGGTTTACAATACAGCTGTCACAACATTACAGGTAAAGTAGTGAAATTCTTTCTTGTACACATTAATCTTAAGATTCCTCAACGTTGTGGACAGGGAAAGAAATTGTACAGTATACTGTATGTCCCCTCAAAAGTTCTTCCCTCTACACCAAATCCCTTCACGGAAAATAGCTGATCTACAAGCTCACAATGTGGCGCGTGGGTGGAACATTTTCAGCAAATGTTCCACAGTCTATGCTCACAATTCTTGGGTATCTCAGTGCTCTGATGGAACTCTGAGATAACACTGCACTTGGTTGTTATTGGCCGAATGCTCCAACTAGTGTGTGTGTGCGTGTGCGTGTGTGTGTGTGAGTAAGTACATCCAGACAGTCGAGTCATGAAGATGCCAGTTGCCAAAAGTGGAAGGAGTCTCTTCCTGGTTTTTAAACAGCTGGTAGATGGAAATGAAGCTCCACCCATTGCTATTAATCCTACAAATGTCACGCAAATCTCATGTGATCAACACGCATCTCCGCCATGCATTTTTCACATTTGATTTTTATAGCTCCACCAGGAGGAAAATCGGTACATAGTATCTCTATAGTCATGTGATCACGACGGATCTGTCTGATATTTCATATTCCATCCTAATTGGCTAAATTGGCTTCCAAAGTTGGCAGTATTGGTCCGTTTTGAACAAAATGCCTCAAATCATAAACGCAGCGTGCGATACCGTGATATTTTGCACATACTGTACATTCCCTAATGTCCCCTCTTCCCATTGGCTTGTTATAGCGCCACCAGCAGGCCAATTTTTTCTAAACACATTTTTGGAACAAAATGCCTCAAATCATAAATGCAGAGTCCTAGAAAGGCCTAATAAGATGACATGGCTTGGCAACCTTTTCACATTGACCTATTATAGCGACACCGGGAGACCACAATAACCTATACCTGACCGGGCCGCGCGGAGACCTGTGCACCTTGATTAGGTGTTAGGTTCGTTTCTTCTGATTTGATTAGGCACATTACATTTAGTTCGTTTTATGTTTAGTTTCCCTTTGTTAGTTTCTTTGGCTGTTAGCCCATCCTGAAGATCCAGGGTTTTAATAAAACCCTTAAAGGGCTATATTATTTGTTGCTGGTGAATCATGGGAGCTAGATAGATAGAGGGTAGTCTATAATCCTGTTGTGGCTGCATGGTTTCGCCTTAGTCCAACTTAATCCTGTTGTGGCATGGTTTCCCCTAGGTGCAACACTGAGCACAATTTAAAAAAGGTTATTGCATTCTCACTACCGGTACTTAATTTCAGATTAATCAGATCTAATGGAAAACTTTGTTTTCTTCCAATCTATTCTGTAGATTAATTGAAAGCTAGTCTAGTTTCTACCTAACCTGACTACGCCAGATTGCGGCAGTATTGAGTTCACCAGTTCCCTCCTCCTGCCTGCATCTGGGATCTCTCAAGCAGAAACGATGAACCCGGAAGCAGCGGGACAAACATTTGATATCTCCATAATAATTTCGAGTTGTAGTCTGGTTAGGTTGTGTTTACATTTGCGCTGTGGCAGCGCTTCAATATGTCATAAGTCTCACGTTGATACCGCCTCTAGTGGCCTCATACAGCCGCATATCTCTCCGGACAGAATTGGACCGGAGTACATCATCTCTGCCTGAGAGTTCCCGGACTCTCCCTGGTGGCAGAATGCAAATGTTGACCACCAGGCTAGTTTCTACCTTCTCTTCAAACAGCTTAGCACACTTCGTTAATGCATTATTAATTGATTTCATGAACAGTGTTAGTCTGCTCTTTCACATGGCCACAGGTGGATTGGCTTTTTTTCAGTCAATACGTATATCCTATATAGGGAAGAGAACTACTATATAATGATGACCAGATCAACAAGATTCAGATCCATTGCATCTGATGGATATACTACTAGCGCTTCATTTCTGCTCCTCATCCGCCTCTCGTTCAAAATATGAACTCTTTTTGGATAATATAAATTAAAACAATATAAGCTAGCAAAGGTTTTTCCCGGATTGTTTCCGGGGGGTGGGTTTCAGAGTAAAAGCGGCCATGTCTTTCCGACACCCCAGAGCTTCTATTTTGAAGGAATATTTTTTGTACTCTATATAAAGTTTGTGCGACAAACAAATAAAGGACAAACAAACAAATAAAGGACACAGTTCAGTTATAGATACTAGTTTCTTTGTGTGATACTGACAGAGACATGCAAAGAGTATTCCCACATAGAGCATAATAACTAAGTAAGTCCAACATTATACAGACAAAACAAATTAATGCATGCGGTGAGCCAGAGATGCATAATTGCAGCAATAACAACGATCCAGTGTTAGATTTCCTAGCCGGGGGTTAATATCTGACTGGAGATAAGAGAGTGATTCAGCAGTTCTATTAGCATCCATGACACCTGTCCCACACGGGTCCCATCAGCAGGACCTCACTCCTAATTGACTCCATCGTTAAAACAATGCAGTCAGCCAAAGTGAACAAGCCGTTTCCTGATTCAGTTGTCAAGTAGCTGGTGAGCCACACACCCAAACAGAGAGTGAACATGTAATCATTGTTGATGTCACTTTTAGTAATTTTTTAAACTGCCAATAGGCTAAAGTATAAAGTACAATTGTTGCGGCGCATTGTGAGCTATATCGGCTATTATTGGCAAAGATATTTGGTGTAGAGGGAAATACTAGCGTACTACCAACTCCCAAGTAAGTATATAGAGCCCTAGGGGACTCCAGTCCACTAAGCATATTGTGTTTTAAGTGGTTAAATAAATTAATGTACACGAGTGAATTAGAGACGTTTAGAGAAAACATGACAATGTTAGCACACAGACAACTGCATATCCACACTATGGGTCCACAAATGCTACTGTATCTAAAAATCGTGTCACCCAACAGTATATAAATAAATAGTGACAGATCCAGAAAAGGCACTGATGGGCACCGCAGATTCCCCAGTTGACAAACCACCACAGTGACATGTGCAGTAGAACTCTCCCGAGGGACATCCAAGAAACAAGTAACAAGATCTACAGCACTGGAACTGATCAGTATCAGCTTCTGTCTTCTGAAAGAAAATATCCTCACTGTCCCTCTCTCTCTCTATGTCCCCCCGCTCTCTATGTTCCCCCCAACTCACCTTTCCCTTTGACAAGACACTTAATACACTTTGTTCCTTGGTCAGTCAGTGATTTTCAACCTTTTAAATGTCAAAGACCACAATTTGATATGGCCACAGATCCCCATTTGATATGATTTTATATATATATATATATATATATATATATATATAACTCTGGGAGTGTTCACTCTCAATGTTCATTTGGGGGGTCCATTTGGTTCCTAACTATCAAACATTTAGCTGGGGTTCATCTGGACACCCTGGAGGCCTGGACCCTACATTGAGAGCCAGTAGCCTTCATCATAGACCCCACAATTTCTTATTATGAAACCATTATTGTCATATAAATTGTTCACCTAGCTTCAATTACGATATGAATTATGATTTGACACAGGAACACAAAACTGCTGAAGACGGCCCTCGTGTTTTTGTGAATACATTGTGTCAGACTTTGCATTCCCACTGCAGTGGCTAATTTGTAATATATTTGTAATGTTGTATCACTGATAAAAACAAATGTGTCACACAGCAAGGGGCTAAGGAAGTAGGTTGACCGCCTCAGAATCGGAATGTTCTCGATTTGCGTGTCAAAGAGTCCTTGAGTAAAGGCTCATACATAGTCTGGATTTTCGGTGGTGGTGTGACCACCGAACTACAACATGACATCACGAGCCGCCACCGCTCCAGCCCTTCTCTCTGTTTTTACTCACCACCGCTCAACGTTATTTCAGTGGTCACCTCACCACCGAAAATCCAGACTTAGAATAGGCCTTTAGCCACTGAATCACTGCTCCCAATGAGCTGGTAACAGGTTGGTTGCTGCATTGCATAGTTTCCACTGTGTGAATGGGCGAATGTGAAATGTATGTGAAATGTGTTAAGCGCTGTGGAGAAAGGTGCTACGTAAATGCAATCCATTTACATTATCAGTTTACACAATCGCTTGAAGAAAACGCTACAAGTCTTTTGGCACACCAGGCGAGACTTTGCTCTCATTGTGGATTTGGCATTCCAAGTGTTTGCTACACAAAATGGCCTGACAATTAAATCTGCTTTCTAAACCAATAAACCGTTTATTGGTTTACTTTAGACAGAGCAGATTTAATTGTCGGGCCATTTTGTAAACCATATGGCCACACATTTCCCCATTTCCTGCTGCATTTAACAAGACCAATATAACTAACAGAAGGACAGCCATGAGGATTTGCAAAGAAAATGGGTTAAATCTGTTGACGATGAAAGAGATGAACTCTGCTCGTTCTGAAGTCAGCAGAGTGTGAGGGAGCTGAGCCCCCCCACCCCACTGCCGTCCCTAAGGGCCGAGAGTGGGTGAACACCCCCCCCCCCCCCCCCCGGTGAACTTAACTAGACCACGGTTCCAGGCACAATGTGTTCTCCCTCCCTCAGAAGCACAACAACATAGAACGAAAAAGACGAGATCTTCAAACAATCAAGATTAAGTGTGTGTGTGTGTGTGTGTGTGTGTGTGTGTGTGTGTGTGTGTGTGTGTGTGTGTGTGTGTGTGTGTGTGTGTGTGTGTGTGTGTGTGTGTGTGTGTGTGTGTGTGTGTGTGTGCACTCGCGTGCCCGCCCGCACACACACACAGAGACAGAGAGAGAATATCCTTTGGAGAAAATGAATGGCTCAATGTCTGTAGCAAAAGAAGAACTACCCTCCCAAAATAAGTTGAGCTGCTATTTTGCAAAAATCTAATTAAAACACCACATTCATATCCGGGTGACAAATATAAGTGTTTTAATTCACTTCACATATTTAATGAAGTGAAATCTAAATCCAGCATATAACTCAAGTCCAGAACCAGTGTTACTGTCTGTAATGATACACTGTATAAGGTGCATACTGTAAATGCAGACTATACAGGAGAATATTCAATTTAACATGGCATGAACATGTATGTATGTGATGTATGTTCTTTACCACTTGAGTCCAATAGTGTCCCTATTCTAAGAAAAATAGCCGATGTACAAGAGATTTCGGTCTAGAGAGCGAAATACTATAGCGGACCTAATATACTGTATAGAGCCTTGGGGGATCCCAGTGAACTAAGTAGAGGTACTAGAGTTTAAGCAGTTGAACTATTTGTGCATTTATTATTTACAAAATAACGCCATGAAACCTCAGCTGCAAGTTGAGGACGCTAAAGAGTTCCTCTAGATATATGTCAAGACCGGGCAGAGTCACGCTGAGGCATGTGACAGAGGTCTTTAGCCTCCTGCAGCCTGCAAGTCACTTACATATTACAAGACAGATCTTTGCCCTGTACAGCATGCCTGCGTGAGTGCGTGCGCGCAAAGCCCAGGGCTGTGCATTCGCTTTTCCCTGCGCGTGCGTGCCCGTTTCCCACACACACAGCGCAATGGCTTCCAACTTTGCTGCATAATTTAGCATTTCAGGGATTGCTTTAATAAACTTCCACAATCCTTTTCAAATTAAGCGTATATTTAACAGTTTGAAATATTATATATATATATATAGCACGCACGCACGCACACGTGCACGTGCACACACACACACACACACACACACACACACACGATGGCGAGCTACAGCCTGATGACTATACCCACGCCAACACAAGCCCATAGTTATGGCATCTACATACAAACGATTTCTCTCTCTCTCTCTCTCATTTAAACTGAGTTTGAATTAGGTTTACACGAAAACATCACCTTGATACTTTAATCTTTGTCCTCATATTGGAATCACTCAGTCTGTTGTGTCCTCAAGTTCTAATTATACAGAAGATGTAAACCGAAAGGCATTCATCAGGGGACTCCATAGGAAATGCTATATTGCTAAAGTAAAGTGTAACAAAGACTCACTCACTCACTTCACTCACTCACTCTCCAGGTGGAGCTACAGTAATCTCCACTTTGGCACTGAAGCTTGTCTCAGATGGTCTGGTAAACACAGTGACCTGAACATGCCCCCTGTGTTGCTCACTGCGTCTAAACCCTCCATCTGACTGTAATGTACTGCATGCGTCCTCGTCATTACTGTCACTAAATACACATTTTTCATTTTAAAATAGTACAGTATCTCTTTGTGCTTAAACTTGTGCAAAAAAACCCAACATCTAAATTGGTTGAAAAGTGGTTAATAGGGTATTCCATCATACAGATTCTTGTTTGAATAAAGTAACTGCACATAATAGAATACAATATGTTGTGGGTTATATTTACAATGTTGTTCGATTGCTTCTAAGTTCCAAGTCGTTCAAGTTCTACAGCCAAGCCCCCATGCATTCTGTTGTGGTCTTGGTTTAATGACTCCTACTTGACCTGGCACATTTGCACATGGATCTGTTCACGAACAGATGCCTATAGGATAACTGCTGCTTTGAGCTTCAGCTTTTTATAGCTCATTATATTCACTGTTGAGTGACTGTACTGTATATACAATACCCACTGTGTAGGCGGCTGACACTGGACTGTATACAGAGTGTATAGTTATATTTATTAACAGTCAGTTACATTATGCTGAAATATATTGCTCAATTTAAAATATATTTATTTAATTTTTAACCGTAGTTGTATCTCTCTAGTCATGACACCTGAATTTCCCCATGAGGATGCCTGTCTGTCTGTCTGTCTGTCTGTCTGTCTGTCTGTCTGTCTGTCTGTCTGCCTGTCTGTCTGTCTGCCTGCCTGCCTGCCTGCCTGCCTGCCTGCCTGCCTGCCTGCCTACTTACTTTTCTATCCATCCATCCATCCATCCATGAATCATGTTCTCGGCTTAAACGATTGCCAACAGGCGTTTAATTTGCAGAGCCTGCAGATGCCTTTAATTTGGTGCATCCATTTTGATGTTGAGCAAAATAACCTTGACCAGTGTGAAGGAGGACGATCAATGGAGAGAGACAATTCACACGCCTGTAGCGTCAAATTAGCACAGAAGACACACACAATCACGCACACAGCCTGCAGCGTCACACAAGCACAGAAGACACACAGTCGAGTAGACAATTCACGCAGACAGAAGACGTAGACAACATGTCACGCAGACAGCCTTAACCGTATCTGATCACTTGTTTGAACCGACTACAAAATGGGGTTGCTGTCAGAATTAAAACACGGAGGCGTCACAGACCAGATACCGTATACCTTAATGTGCTGCGGTTAAACTCTCCTCTTCTGTTCTTACCCAGTGAACTGATAGCCAGGTCAGTTGGCTCACATTTTCCCCCTTAAAGATCAATTTACCTGCCCAGTCATGAATCAGTCCATTGTGGCTTAACCACTGGAACAATCCTTAAAATCCACTTATTACACGCTAATGAAATGGATCAATTGCCTTTAATCCATTATTGACATTATATTGTACTGCTAGCTACTGACCTAGAAAAAATATATAACTCAAAAGCACTATATAGTTCTATGCCCGTTTTCTTTTGTATGCGTTGATGTTATTGTGTGTGTGTGCATGTGTGCGTGCGTGTGTGTGTGTGTGTGTGTGTGTGTGTGTGTGTGTGTGTGTGGGGGGGGGGGGGAGGGGGGGTTATTATATATTTTTAAGTCTATTCAATGATTTTACTTGGGTGGGACTAATTCAATAGGCTAGAAATCATCACACATAATGATCACAATCATTGCTGCATTAATGTAAGATTTCTCGCACAACAATTGGTATAGTAATGATTAATGTAGGATTTCTCGCACAATAATTGGTATAGCAATGATTAATGTATAGGATTTCTCGCACAATAATTGGTATAGTAATGATTAATGTAGGATTTCTCGCACAATAATTGGTATAGTAATGATTAATGTATAGGATTTCTCGCACAATAATTGGTATAGTGATGATTAATGTAGGATTTCTCGCACAATAATTGGTATAGTGATGATTAATGTAGGATTTATCGCACAATAATTGGTATAGTAATGATTAATGTATAGGATTTCTCACACAATAATTGGTATAGTGATGATTCAGAAGAATGCACATAGAGTGCACAGAGACTATGCAATACGAACTATATTTTTAGGCAACGTTTCGGTCAAAGACCTTCTTCAGTTCAGTTCGTATTGCAAGTGCAGACGGTGTGCGGGTCTTTGTGCACTTCTACTGTATGTGCATTTTTCTGAATACATTGAGCCCTGCCTACGCACCCACCTCAGAGCATACAGGTGAATACATTGAGCCCTGCCTACACACCCACCTCAGAGCATACAGGTGAATACATTGAGCCCTGCCTACGCACCCACCTCAGAGCATACAGGTGAATACATTGAGCCCTGCCTACACACCCCCCTCAGAGCATACAGGTGAATACATTGAGCCCTGCCTACGCACCCACCTCAGAGCATACAGGTGAATACATTGAGTCCTGCCTACACAGTACACACCCACCTCAGAGCATACAGGTGGCCTACACACCCACCTCAGAGCATACAGGTGGCCTACACACCCACCTCAGAGCATACAGTTGTGCATAACATCTATAATCTGACATCAGGTGCAGCCCGATATACTACAGCTGACAAAAGAAATGGGCCGTGCCATCTCTGAGGCTGCCTGCGACCTGACCTGGCTGGTGGCAGAGGTCCAACATGAGGCTGGGCTACAGAACCTGGCTGGTGGCAGAGGTCCAACATGAGGCTGGGCTACAGAACCTGGCTGGTGGCAGAGGTCCAACATGAGGCTGGGCTACAGAACCTGGCAGGAGGGCTGATGAAGGCCGTGGTGAAGCAGCCTGTACTGTATGTGAGCCATGAGGATTCTCCAGCCTAACTGTTGTCGCTCTATGAATATAAAATACCAGTGGTGGAAAATAACTAAGTAAATTTACTCAAGTACTGTACTTAAGTACAAATTTTAGGTATTTCTACTTTCTACCAATTTCCAGTACTTTTACTTCTACTCCACTACATCTCAGAGGCAAATATTGTACTTATTGTTTTGGTGAAACCTACAGTATAGTTATTAGTTACTTTGTAGATTTGATTATTACAATTTTAACCACTTCAGCGCTATACATTTCAGCCATTTAAAAATAGCCAACTCACAATGTGTCACGATGTTTGTGACACATTGTGAGCTTGTAGATCTGCTAATTTAAAATTATTTACTCAAGTACATTTTGCATTCCAGATTTAGTATTGATACTTTTTCCTAAAGTGCAAGACCACTTTGGGTTGTGTAGTTACCTTGCCATGATGTAACTCCAAATGTGGTCAAGAAATCCAAAATAAAAAGTTGATTCAGACTACCGGTATATAGAATATCACCAAAACGTAATTGTACCGTTTATTTTTTTTATAAAAAATGTTAACTTCCTCTTGATTTTACAATTTGAAGATCTGGATCCAGATCCACGGATCCAGTCCGGGTTTTCTTCCTAATAATAATAATAATAATAATAATAGGATTAGACATTGTGTAGAATCTGGTCTCAGATCTTACAGTAATGGGTTAGAGTTAGATGGATGGTTGCCGTGTCACAACAGGCGGCAACAAATTGTACAAACGTATAGGCTGCTGGATGAGTTTTAGCGTCGGCGGCAAATCGCCAAAGAAAAAAGAAGAGAGTAATATTTCTTTGATGCGCGTGTCGTTATTTTTATGCAAAAGCATAAATCAAGCTTTAGTGTGACTGTGATTGTCTGTCTGTCTGTCTGTCTGTCTGTCTGTCTGTCTGTCTGTCTGTCTGACTGACTGACTGACTGACTGACTGACTGACTGACTGACTGACTTAAGGCTGAAACACAGTAATGACAGCACTGCTTCTTGCCGTTATGACAGACGGGGCCTGCATTTCCCCCTCCATTACTGTGCTAATCCTACAGCCTAACGTTCTGTGACAGCTTGGAGATTTGTTTTTCATTGTGTGCCCTTTTCCCTTTCCCTCCCACACCTTATCTCTGATGTGAATCAATCTGATTTCCTGCATTATTCAGCACATCTTTATATGGCGCACACACACACACACACACACACACACACACACACACACACACACACACACACACACACACACACACACACACACACACACACACACACACACACACACACACACACACACACACACACACACACACACACACACACACACACACACACACACACACACACAGGCAGTAAGAGAGAGAGAGAGAGAGCTGCATGCCTTAAGGCAGTGATTCTTAACCTTTGTCATTTCAAGGACCCCCAGTTTGATATGCATTAGGTCCCATTTTGATCGCATATTTTATCTCACTCTGAGAGTGTATAACAAATGGAAACGAGTCCATTTTCGGAGTGACGGATCCATTTGGTTCCTTAAAGAGCCACCTCACCCCATTTGCAACCAGAGCTTATTTTAATGATGAAACACTTTCCTGGGGTTTTTTTGCATCACAAATGGCTGAAATGTATAGGGCTGAAGTGGTTACTGTATGTTTTCTAATCCAAATTTAAATCTCCAAAGTACGTAACTAGTAGCCTAACAAAAGTGTTCAAATAAATGTAGTGGAGTAAAAGTACACATTGTTTGACCTGAAATGTTGTGTTAAAAGTATTGGAAATACCTCAAACTTGAACTTAAGTACAGTACTTAAGTAAATGTACTTAGTTATTTTCCACGACTGGAAACAGTGCGCCTCCCTGCCTGCCTGCCTCCCTGCCTGCCTGCCTGCCTGCCTGCCTGCCTGCCTGCCTGCCTGCCTCCCTGCCTGCCTGCCTGCCTGCCTGCCTGTCTGTCTGCCACGTATTTCCAGTAACATCGTTTTTCACCGGCTCCATGCCATCATCATCTCATCCCTCCCACCACCACCACCACAGCTGGGCAAGATTTACCACCTCATGTGTGAAATGTACTGTACAATCAACTCTCCACATGCACATGTCAAGACAAAGCCACCAAGGAAATTATGGTCTATATACAGTATATAGTTTAAAGATGGAGTGCTGTGATTTTTGTATTTTATCCAGTTTTTCATGTGTTTATGAGGTGACAGCACTTCATTAGACCCCTTGGTGTGGTTGTTATGTGCAATGATGTGACGTCTTCCCTATATGTATTTAGGGTTTCTTCCTGTAGGCTGAAACCTTGACAGTCAAACGTGCCAATGAAAAAACAGTGATGACATCACACTATCATCCCCTCCACTAACCCCTCCCCCTTTATCATACAACAACAGCTGTGGGTGCGGCTTCAGTTCATTTCATTAACACAAGTAGATTCAGATCGAAAGTCGAAAGTAAAAAAATAATAAAAGTATTATTGTCACGGACAGAAGTCATTCCTTCTCTTTGCATACCGCACCGGAGCGCACTCGCCTATTAGTTTGCATTGCATTCAGAACACGCCCTTAATTAAGAACCTAACTGCAGCTGTGCGTGGCTCTCAGCGGTGTCCCACTATTGACTGGCTGAATTTGAACTGCGTGTCAGAGAAGTAACAGATAGAAGCGCGCAAACTTTATCCTTAAACTATACCCCCCCCCCCACCTCCGTGCTTTACGCATGGGACGCATGAATCTCTCCGTTTCCGGTCAGTGCGGGTTGTTGTTTATTTGCATGGCTCAGAAAATAACATGAGAACGTTATCGAGTTGTTGGAGGAGGAGGAGGAGGAGGAGAAGGTCGTGAACGTGGAAGGTAATAGCAGATGTGCCAAACTGCTGCTGGCTGCTGTAGACCTATGTCTTCTTCTGCTGTACTGCCACTAGTGTTAATGTTATATTTTGTCCTGTTGTGTTCTCTTTTCTGGTCTCTGTACAAGTATGCAACGCACACTTGCGTGTGTGCCTGCACTGTTTAATATTTACTATTACATTTTTATGTTTTGATAGTCAGCGCTTTGCCATATAGATGATACATACACTGTGTCATATTGGAGAGGCCACTGTTTGCACAGTGCTTTGTTTGACATGCTCCGTATTTGAGCGTGCGCACCTCCCCCCACGCCGTCATAAAACGATGCATCGACTCAACCTCGACTTTACTTTACTGTCTGTTGACTTGGAAAAATCTCAACTAGTTAATGCCCTACCACCAGGTAGGCAAACCAGGCATACTTAATGAACTGGTGGGCCTGTCCACATAAAAACTACATTTTAACAAATACTGTACACTTTTTTGAAAAAGAATCTTCCTTCTTATATAATAATACCTGATGATCATGTTTTAGGGTGGAAAAAAAATCATGGCACTCCAACTTTACGCTTTAAGGTTCAGATCATCCCTTTACACTACAGCATGTGTGTACTACGTGTGCATGCATGCGTGCGTGCATGTGTGCGTACACTCGTGCACGCGTAAATACGTGTGCCCTTGCAAGTAAGTAAACAAATACAGTGCAAAGAGATGTCGTGCAAAGAGATGTCCTGCAAGCGCTGCAGCCTGTGAGCCCTGACAACAACCAATGAAACAAAGCCGTAGATCTCACAACGGGAAAGGGAGGGGCTGGAATGGAGCCAGAGGACGTAGAACAGGCAGGCAGGTGGGAGGACACCGTTTCAACAGTCAAAGTAAAAGTTTTTTCAATCAATCCAGCAAATGTCCAATATACATCAGCCACTAAGACAAGCAGTTGATTGCATATTTTTTGGCCTGAGTGAGTAAATATTAATTTGAATAAGACAAACAAGCAAAACAATATAGTTAAGTGCACAATTATCAAAAGAAGATAACCACTACACTATAACCTAATCAGGTGAGACTGAGATAGAATGTTTGCTTATTTGGCATAAATGTTTGCAGGCATGCAGGTCAAATAGTCATGTTGTTTTCTGTTTTTTACATAATTTCTGGCTAAAGATTTTAATTTAGCATCTGACCTTTGTAATGCACAAGCCCTGTCACGCACATTTAATGATTTCAAGTGATTGCATGTTTCCTTTGAACGATTATGGATTAAAATAAAACAATTCTCTCACAGTGTGAGGCATTGTGTGATCATTATGAGCCATAATGTAACGGAAATGCTAGAGGGAAACAGAAGCCAAACTGCAGTCAGGTTAAGTGGTGTGACTCAGGGAGGAGGATGATGAATCATTCTGAGCTGTGTTCAGCGAGCCATAACTTCTTTGTTGTATATAGCCACACAAAGATGAAGCATCCAACAGATCTACCCCAGTCTGAATAAAGGCTCCCCAGAAGAATATATAATTCTTCTCGATATCATTCCTTTCCATTTCATTTTGTGTTATGTTTCCAGTTGACATATTATTCAGAATTACTCATTTACTTTACTGAAGAATTTAGAAGAACAAGAAAATTATTGTGGATTGGAGGTGTATTCAAGAAAGAAAAAGGAATTTCAGCCATTCAGCTCATTGACAGTTCCTGTTCGTTGTTATTCTACCAAGGCACGATATGACATTTTCAAGGTTAAATCTCTGCTCGACTGTAAACATGCAAACACACAAACTCCACCCAACAGAGAGATATCTCTCTCTCTCTCTCATATGCACAAACTCCCTCTCTACACCCATAAGTACTGTATATATACAACCTCCGTCTACACCCATATTCACTGTATATATACAACCTCCGTCTACACCGATATGCACATAGTTATACATACCTCCTCCCACTGATGTATGTATCTGATGAGTCGGGAGAGTCTCAACAGACGCAGAAGACTGAGGATCTTGGTGAAGCGCACGATGCGCAGCGCACGGGCCGTCTTGTACACCTCCGAGTCGAAGCCTTTCTCCACTATTAGAAAGATATAATCCACCGGAATGGAGGAGAGGAAGTCCACGACGAACCAGCTCTTCAGGTAGTTCATCTTGATGACCTTGGGGTCGAGGATGATCTCGGAGCTCTCCTCGTTCACGATGCCCGTCCTGAAGTTCATGACCAGGTCCACCAGGAAGATGGTGTCCGAGGCCACGTTGAAGATCAGCCAGGTGGTGGTGGTCTGCTCCGAGAAGAAGGTTATTCCCACAGGAATGATGATTAGATTCCCCATCATCATGACGAGCATTACCAAGTCCCAGTAGAACCTGCAGAGCAATTACATACATCAATATATAAATATACAAACAATGTAAGCAACCAAACGTAATCAGCATGCAACGGTGTGTAGGATTCAGAGAATATAATTATTACACTTTCTCATCGTATCCTATCCTGTCCTATACTAAATTGCCCACGTTCAAGTCATGTGTATAATTAGTTTTGTTTATTTCGATCATCATCAACAACATAAGTCATTACAAATGTTACATCCCACAATTCATTTTTTGGATGATCAAAAAGGCATATACGGGACTAACCGGACCGACTTCAAACTCGGCCCCCGAGCAGTGGCATGGACTAACCCTAACCCCGAGCAGTGGCATGGACTAACCCTAACTCCGAGCAGTGGCATGGACTAACCCTAACCCCGAGCAGTGGCATGGACTAACCCTAACCCCGAGCAGTGGCATGGACTAATCCTAACTCCGAGCAGTGGCATGGACTAACCCTAACCCCGAGCAGTGGCATGGACTAACCCTAACTCCGAGCAGTGGCATGGATTAACCCTAACCCCGAGCAGTGGCATGGACTCGAGGGAGCGCGGTGCCCGTCGAGGACTAATTTCAGATATTCAGTTGTTCAGAATCGCCAAGCTAACCAATTTGTAAAAAGAGTAGTGATGTAGTGGGTGAGTAGTGATGATACTGGTAACTTAATTAAGGAACTGTCCTAACCCCTACTTTGAGTAGATATTGAACAATATTTACTTATTATTGAATTATATTTTGGTATAGAGCCCTGGAAGGCACCTGGAAAGGAGCCAGCTTATAGGTGGTTCGGGCATCTGGTTAGGATTAGGATGCCTCTCGAGCGTCTCCCTAGGGAGGTCCTCGATGCACATCCAACTGGGAGGAGACCCCGGGGCAGACCAAGGACCAGATGGAGGGATTACAACGCCACACTGGCCTTGGAACGCCTCGGGATCCCCCAGGAGGAAGTTATACTAATGTTGCTCTGGAGAGGGAAGTCCGGGGCTCGCTGGTGGAGCTGTTGCCCCCCGCGACCAGACTACGGATAAGCGGTTGAAGATGGATGGATGGTAGAGCCCTATCCCCTTGGGTCCGCCCCCAAATAATACAGTTTTTCAAAAGAATCACCAGCAGCACTGCTGTGAGTACTGTATCACTCTATAGGCTATTGGAGGGTAGGCAGTGGTGGAAAAAGTATCCATACTGCAATATACTGTAGAAGTACTCTATTAAAAGTAAAAGTCAGATATTCAAAATTTACTTGAGTAAAAGTACAAAAGTATTGACATTAAAATGTATTTAAGGTACCAAAAGTAAAAGTACTCATTATGCTGAATGTCCCATTTTCGAATTTAGAAAAATATTTTGAAAATAGCAGATCTACAAGCTCACAATTCAATAGCCAAAATGTATATATATAAGGTTTAAGTGCGGTTAATTTTTTTGTAATAATAATCAGAATTCAACAAAGTAATAAATGTAGTGGAGTAAAAGTACAATATTTTCCTCTGAAATGTAGTGAAGTAAAAGTATTGGAAATACTCAAGTAAAGTACAAATACCTCACAACTGTACTCAAGTACAGTACTTAAGGAAATGTACTTAATACTTTCCACCAATGAGGGCAGGCAATGATGTCCGATTTAAGCAGCCACACCTGCCCTGGTGGCTGATCGAGTCAAACTAATTGGACTCAGAGGTAGGTGTGAGTGAGGATTAGCTCAGGCTAGTGCTCACAGGATAAATCAGCCATCCCCACACACACATTCAGAGATGACAAGTCTTGTATCTTCTTATTTCCACGTAGCTAACTATGGTACGATTTCAACATACAAATTGACACTGTCCTGCTGTTGAACCTGTGACACCTCACACCAGTATAAAACACTCTGAAAACCAATAAATAAACGTACATATGTTCTCCAAAGTCACTATACATTTAACTAAACAGACTTGAACATATTTACTTACAAACTTTGCTTCTCAAGGGCACACAGAAGTGGACATCAAACTGAAGCTGCCTTCTTTCACTGTGGCTGAACTAACTGCAAAGCTGCCAGTGGTAATAATCACTTGATTGCTGAAAAGCTACACCTGGAGCTACCTGGATCATTCAAGGTGGAACTTTATGCAAAGTAACAAACCATGTGCAACCCAGATTCGGCACTAACAAGGGACTAAATGGGGAGGGGGGGGGGGCAGAACAAGTTCACTAAACACCCTAAATAATTAAAATATAAATGATCCCTTTATGGACAGTACTTATTTACTGTATCACATTAGGAGTGTGCTAGCCTCAGTACCAGGCTTTCATTTTTGTCAGAGCAAAGAATGAAAGCCTGGAGGAACGCATTGGTCACTCTGGTCTAAAAGTGGGAGTCAACCCTTCCGCGATCGATATCGCGATATATCACAATACTTCCTCCCGCGATATATTGTATCGTCCAGGTCCTCCCAATATTGTGATATTGATTAGTTAGTACTGTGCTACCCATTGTTGTGGACAGACAAGTTGTGGACAAGTTGCAGTACATCAGTGTTTTACTGTTTGGAGGAGACAAGATTCATGTACTTATTGGCCAGTTTGTGATACAAAAAACCTTGTTAGATTTAGGAATAATTCCAGATTTTTGCCTTTTATGGTTATATTTTTCAGTTACAGATATTGTGATAGATTGCTGATGAAATCTCTTGCAATATATTGAATATCGCAAGATACACAATTATATATCAAATATTGTGACATTATCATTATCGAGGGCCTAATATTACCACAGATATCGTATTGTGAGGTTAGAGGTACCCATATCGTCCCACCCCTATATCACATGTGTACATGCATGTGCATGTGTGTTAATATACAGTAACTTACTGTAAGTGTGCACACCTTTTATGTGAAATCAAAATGAAATGTTCTAACTTTTTTTGTCACTTTGCAAACACATTGATGTGATTTCAAGAGACAATTCCGATTTCAGAGTGAAGAAGTCATATTTTGTTCCATACAGACTCCTCTCCCATGGCAAAGAGAGTGACACACTGACTGTGCTACTCAAGTCTGATGGCTTTGAAGCACCGACGTGTGTGTCACGACAGTTCCATGCCATTTTAAAAGGGTCTTTCAACCTATTTTGAGCATGAGAAAATTGTCAAAAGACTGTCAGAAACAGTGACAATAGCAGATCTAAAAGCTATTTTCCTATTCAATGTACAAAGAAGTATGCAGGCAGGGCATAAGTGGTTAATAATAAGTGGAAAATGTTTACAACAATTATCCATCTATAGTGTGTTTGAAAAATAGGGTGGATATTTCTGGTCTTTATATTTTAGAAATAATTGTTGTTATGTTCATGATTTGATTACTGTACAGTATCTTACTAGATAAGATTAAATAATTACCACAGTCCTCTTCAACTGCTCTGCTATTGTTCAATGGTGCTTCATTTATCTCTTGTGCTACATCAGACGCCATTATCCTGCTATAAATAATCCAATTTCTTATAAATGTTCCCTGTCATTCGATTTAGCAGAAACACAATTGAATAATTGAAATTGACTTTGTTAGCCTGGTATGGCAGACTAATATCACTGCATAGATATTAGTCTGGAACTTTGGTGTGGAAGATTTATTTCCAAGGGGCGGTTACAAACAGATTCCAACGTCATAGCAAAAAAGACTCACTCTGAATAATGGTCTCTGATTGGTCACCCTCTGGGGTGAGCGAAATGTACTTCAAACTGAGGAGTGACAGACCAATCTCCACAGGGATTTATTTTCCTGTGGCAGATCCGTCTGGTTTCCAGGCTAGAACCTTGTGAGGTGGGGTGGGTTCACAATGCTTAAGGCTCAACGTGGGGCGTGGACAGAAGTGATGTATGATTCAAAGAGAGAAATATTACAGTGTTACCACTCACTTGATTTATTTTTTAAGACTCATTTATACTAGGCTGTAAAAAATAACTGCTTTTTGGCAAGACACACTGCCATAAGATGAAGTAAAGCTTTTGGTATGAGGTTTGTTGTCATGCGAGGGGCTTTGGTCCTACATGATCCCTCACTTGCCTACGAGGGCGGGGTGGCTTTCTCTGTCATAAGCCTAATGCCCTGCATGGTGTTCAATATGGTTCTCAACAAAACATCCTTTTTGTATGACACCTTTTTTGTCAAAGCATACATTACATGTTTGTGTCAGTGCCCTCTGTCTTGGAATGATGAACAGAGCCAAAAGTGATTCACGGACACCCCTCTCTTTTCACAAAGTGTCCTGGCAACTGATAAGGGCCGTGGCATCCATGAATGAAAATAGATGCTTTCAAGAATCCTATCTCATGCTGAAAACTCTCCACTGACGCCATCCCTGCTGCCTGCCTCTACACTGCCTGGCTGTCTGTCTGCTGCTATGGCTGCAGAGACTGAAGTGGAATGGCTGACTGGCTGCCTCTCTGCCTAGCAGACTGGCCACCTGGTAATGGATCCGTTTGAATAAATGAAGCAGGGGCCTTGGCTTTATAAATATCCAAAGATCATGTGTCAGATAATTGTCTGCACTTCAGCTAAACGACGGTCATCTTGCTGGTTAAGAATATCTACCATAGGTATTTTTACACCATCAGACATCGGAGGGCACTATTATATGCGTTTCTGATATGCCCCGTAACGACTTTGTGTAAATCGCTGAATGTTATATAAAAGTATAAAACACACTACACCTCATAATATTTTTATATACCCACTCTTAATAATAAAATATTTATGGGGTACTGAATAAAACCATGTTCTCAGCTCATATAATTTACTATCGAGCAGCAAATCCCATGTGTGACATCTGCCTCACTCAAGTCCGATGGGTATTGTGCTTCACACCGTTGCCAATTGTGTGACAGTTTGCACATGTGGCACTTTTAAGGATCCTTTTGCCTCTTCTCTTGGCCAAGACTTTAGTCTCAATTTGGTTTTTACTGGTTAAATAAAATATTGAAAACTGTACTAAAATGGAACTAATTAAATAACTACTTACTGTATGTACTGTATGAAGAAAGTACAAGTCTACCTCCAATAGAGAAACCAGATCATATTCGAGCTAGATCTTATCATGAACCCACTGCCAGCACTGCAAAGTCCAGGTCCATGTCTAGCTCCATATCTACTGTGTATTATTAGGTACAAGAACAGTACACTACATCCAAGTTCAGATCCAAAACTTGAAAATTATAATTCTAATATGAGCACTATCTTCTTGGTCAACCTCAACATGATGCCACCAAAAGTGATTACAACATGAAATACAAACATCAACAGATATTTCCCTCCAAATGCAGTGTTACAAGGTTATTGTATTCTGCAACAGATATTTCTCTAACAGACTTTAGACATGCAGTCCAGATTGACACTTTCATTCTGTGGTTTTACATAGACCTACAGTATAATAACTAGATAGTCTCTGTAGCAGTTTACAGTTTAGCGCAGCAAGGTGTGCTTATTACCAACAATAAGGTTGCAAGAACTGAAAGGCCATCCTCTAGTCTAAAGTAACTCATATCTATCTTATGAATATAATTGTATTAGTTTATTGTATTATTAAACAGGTTTGGGGGTGTCCCTTTGGATCACAGAAAAAGAGCACATATGGCTATAAACCTGTAGGCCTCTAGTCTAGATCCTGGTTCAAATTCAACTGGCACTTTGCTTGTCAACTCATCCCCCATCTTTCTCATAGCAATTCAGTCTCTCTGTTCACTGTGCCTAAAAAAGCATAAAACCATAACCATGCCATAATAAAGAAAAAAATAAAATAAATTGGGTTAATATGCTAAAAGTGCATATTAACCCAATTTCCCTTTCTTTTTTTAATGACTAAAACCCACTCCAGCAAGTAGTAGTTTATCGTCTAAACTCTACAGTATGTAAAAACTCAATTCCACAACACACAGGTGGTGCCAGCAAAGATAGAGGAAGTACCACTTCATTCCATCATCTTGATCATCTTGGTGTACATTTTAACCTATTTTTTTCTCCTTCTTTTTTGCAAGAATTATATAGTGAAGTTTGAAGTATTAACACTTATTAACACAAACAGTTAAAAAAAAAATGTAAATATCAAATAGTAGATACATTTTATTTTAAAGCTCCTTTGTTTCTGTGTCAAAATTGGTAACATTTGAATGGGTCATTAATATAATTAAACGTACAATATTTCAGGACCAATCTATGCTGTAGTTCAGTGATTCTCAACCTGTGGTACGCGTATACCTTCTCGGGTATGAGACAAGTTAGGAAACCCCTCTCTCTAGTGGTACGAGAAATCTTCCCGAAAATGAAGTTGTGTTGTTGGCTTGGTGCCAAGCACTGCCGACGATGCATTCACGGATGACAACAAACTAAACGATGGCAACGCAAGATACTAATAAACAGCGCAGTTAAAATGGTGCAATCGTAGCTTAAATCAAAATTGTGGAATATTTTGACCAGCAGCAGCTGCACGTAGAAACTCAAGTGGTGGATGTCTCGGAGTCGGACGGACCTACAGCACTATTGCTCCAGTTGTTGTGGTCCCAGCACAAATGGGTGCTGTTCAAAAACAAAACAAAAAACACCAGTTAATAATAATTATGGCGCGAAAACTGGGGTTGAACACAGTCTCCGAGGCTAGCAGAGAAGTAGACTACAGACAGTGTGGTACAGTAATGATCTGTACTCTAGCCTAGGGTTTCTGTGATACTGGCTTAGCAATGACCATATCTTAGTCACAGTCAGATAAACTATAGTTTGTGACATAACCAATGAGGCATTTTATCCTTCATCATCATTTGACACCTGGCAATAGCCTGCAGGACCCAACCATGTCATTCCTATGATAGCCTGACAAAAGAAAACCACAATGAAAGACTTTTGCACTAAGACCAAAGCTTCTTCTTAACAAACAAACAAAATAAAAACATCACCCCCATGTGAAGTGAGGGGCGCTAATATATTAAAGTCTAACTCATGTTGATTAGGTGATGTAATGCTGATGTAAAACAAATGGTGCCAACAGAAACATTAAATGCCATTAACAATAAAGAGACAATATGACGTAATGAGGGACAATATGACGTAAATTCTCCCTTCATTGTCAATGGCGTTTTTAAAACAAACTAAAAAGTAAAACATAAGCCATGACAGTCCGTGCTTGCAGTGGGGCCTTTTTGAAATATCTATGAATAATGCATATTACTAACCTGTCATGAATCTTTAAGTAGCCACTGTTTACAAAGAATATATTGGCTATTGAGTTTCAAACGCTCATACAAAGCACACGTGGATGGTGGTGTCATTCATGGACTGATGTTACATAAGGACAGGTTGTTCATTATGAGATCAGATAGCCTGCACGGTTGGTTTGGTACAGAAACCATCGGTGGAAGCAATTGCCTCAACCGAGGAAAAAGGTATACTGAACACAAATTAATGTTTTATAATGATACAACAGTGAAGCAGCGGTGCTGAAATTCTTTACAAACACTACAAAGAGTCCTACCCTTCAGAAGAAGAACACGACTCATTGCAAAATAAAGGGAACCACCATGTACCCTCCCTGCCTATATTGTTACGCGAGTAGTATAGCCTATACTACTCACGTAACAATATAAATTGCATGCTTAAGCCTGGGTTAAGACATGGGTATGTATCACTCTCTAGCCACAAGCCTATCACTGCAGGTCGAGCACATGGGTTCCTCCCTGTATAGAGCAGGGGACGAGGGATTCCTCTGGAATGTGTTGTGTGATGGGTTGTCTTGGCACACTGAACAGAGGCCTGGCTACTGCCAGCTCAGTGTGATTAGTGATGGTGAAACAACTTAACATTTTGTATGAAAGGAATATCGACGGTCTGATTTCCTAAAGAACTTAACCCATGTAGGACTGAGTCCAGATTCTACAAAATGTCTTCTAAATCATGACAGTTTTCTGAAAAACCTATGTTTCTATATATCAGTGGTTTTCAAACTATTTCATGTCAACTGTCAAGGACGCTCAGAATTATATATAATTGGTCCCTGACCCCAATCTCAAAATATGTTGTTCCAGGGACCCCCACAGAAGCAAAGATTTGAGTTAAAAGCGTTCACTGGGAAAGAATATATATTCAAAGATTTGCACGCATTTTCACGATTTAAACAAAATAGCAGATCTACAAGCTCGTAGCGCAGCACTCGGTGCCACACTACGAGCTTGTAGATCTATAACATAATCCTTAAAACACCAAAAGGGGTTCCGGTCCTGAAAAACAAGATTTTAAATACCCTTGGAGGTCTGTGTCCAACATCATTACTCAACAGCGTTTCTTCTGTATTCTCACAGGTCTTTCATCCTGTCTCTCACTTATTAGTCCAGCAGAATTTCAGAAACATTTGGGATTCATATATAACTCTTTCCCGACAGATTGGCGGGGATCTGTTCTTTTGCTGTATCTTGTAGAAGTGGTCTAACTGCTTACACAACCGTTTTCAGGGATTGCTAAGCTTATTGACTGTTCTGTACTACTACTTTGTGTGTATGTTTAAAAATAAATCTTATTTTCTTATTCAGCCTACAGCCTTGCATTGGTTGCATGGATATATAGCCTAATTGTTTTGTTATTGATTGGCTATCACAAATCAAATAGCCCAGGGGAACATTGCCCAGGGGATCATTGGTGTTTATCAATTAGACATAGTTTCTGAATGGGAGATTGGATTTTGAAGACGTGGCGCACACACACACACACACACACACACACACACACACACACACACACACACACACACACACACACACACACACACACACACACACACACACACACACACACACACACACACACACACACACACACACACACACACACACACACACACACACACACACACACACACACACACACACACACACACACACACACACACACACACACACACACACACACACACACACACACACACACACAAAAATGCTCTATATCTCCAATATATGGCTATAGGTTTAGTTGGGTCCATTTGTACACTTAACATTGAGTATTTCACATTGCAGTTCAAGTTAGGATCCAGCTGGCATTACCAGTGGTCCTCAAAGTGGGGTCCAGGGACCACCAGGGTTCCTTGAGGGGGTTGCAAATGGACCCGTTACAGGTCTGTTCCTCTGAGAGTTATGGGGGTCTTTGGAATGGAAAAGTTTGAGAACCACAAGTCTAGCTGCAGGGAGACACACATGCAGATATACTGTACTGTACTGTATCAGGCTGGATAGAGGTTCAGCACCATGGACAGCGCCGTGTTAAGGCAACGTGTAGCATGGTGATGGGAGATCAAACGGAAAACGGGGAGTTGATTGCCGGTTGCCACAGTCAAGCTGCGTGTCAGGGGACTCCGGTGGAACCAGACAGCACCAGCTGAGACGCTTAATTGGTGAATTGGTGAACTGTAAACAGGCAGCTTGTGGAGAACCGGCCTCGCCTATACACAACACAGCCTACAAGTCCTTCATGTTGTTCATTTCTCTGTGCGTGCATGCCCATAGAAGTAATACTCTCGGAGTTGTCAATGAATGAACACTGAGGATGTTTAGACTACCCGTTTCAGTTCCTTAGCTCCTTTAGTACGATTTGGACGATGCGCATTAGGCTAAGCACGTTTTTGCGCACGGTGAAATAATGACAGACAGACCAACTAAAAACAAACAGATGTCATGTCGCATTCCAATTTCAGACGACTCTATATTGGCTACAGATATTCTTCTATGCGGTCCATTTGAAACGCATTCCATCACATTTCCACAGCAGTTATAGGTTGTATGGCTTTCCGAAATACAATTTTTTATGTTTCATTTTGGCCAATAGATTAGATCAGTGGGCCTTAAATTATTATGTGGTAGCCTTTTTTCACTCGTTCTTTCCGGAAAACGATGGCCAAATTCATATATATATAGTTGATCATTTATGTCTCGCATTTACCGCATTATATCAGTTTCGCACCAATGCTTGCCGTCTCATCCACGCCTACAGTAGGCTATAACGAAGTGTTTACATCCGTGATGCTATATAATGGTAATGCATGTGGTCATGTTATTCGCACAGCCATGGCAGGTGTCGCCTCTCGGAAACCGCATATGTCGCAATGACGACCATGACACAGGATAATTGCTGTTATGGTGGAACAATTGTGTGTGTGTGTGTGTGTGTGTGTGTGTGTGTGTGTGTGGCGCGTGCGCGCAAGGCATGACATTCACCATCCCTTTTCCAAGGGCACCTCAGTGCAGCACCGTAACAGCATGCTCCTCCCTAATATTATAAAATACACTGCAATTAAAAACATTGCACTCAAATGCTGCTGATATAGTGATGCCATTGCCATCAGCCCCGCGGTAATTGCCTATATATGCAAGGCGAGATTAGCATATGCGCTTGGGGGCAGGCATTGCGTGCGCCCTGCGAGCGCGTCTATGTGGGTGTGTGCGAATGTGCGTGATGTGTGTGTGTGTGTGTGTGTGTGTGTGTGTGTGTGTGTGTGTGTGTGTGTGTGTGTCGTGCGTGCGTTGTGCCTTGCAGATCTGAGTGTGACGGGAGGGGAGAAGGGGAAGGAAAATAACATGACTTCCAATCCCTCTTACCTAAAATCGCTATATGGATGAATAATCCAGTATCCTGCTGTTTGAACCCTCTCCTGTTCTTTCTCCACGGCTTTCTGGCTGCCGAACATTCGCAAGGAGAACTTATTGACTCCAGGCTGCATCATGGCTCCAAATTGCCGCTGCATAAAGGTTCGGTTGGCCCCGTCCAGGTCGTCAAACCCCACCATGGCTTCTTCTCGCTCCCCCTTTAAGCCCACAGAATTGCCGTGGTCCTTGTTGATGCTCTGGCTCCCCATGTTATTCTTCTGTATAGAGTCTTGCCTCTGAAACACATTATTCCCGTCCGCCTTTTCCTCCTTGTTGCTGGAGAACGAATTGGATTTGGCTTCCATGGTTTTTTTGATTTATTTTCCCTTTTGTTTTGTTGTTTTTATGAAAACGTGCTGTCTCCTGGTCGGGAGGACAGGCTACGCGCAAAACTCAGGAGGAGGACCCGACGCGAGCGCTCCTGTTTCATTTGGTGTCCTTCAAACTGGCCCAGCTCCTTTGCCTTCAGTGCGAATGCTGCAAACTGAGAACACGGTGCTTGTGAACCTGCTGCTGGATCGGGTTGCTGGGGTTACCGCCATCTACCGACCGACCCGATTTACCGTCCAAACCCGCCCGCCCGCTGCCTGCCAGTACCAACCATGCCTCATCCCGCTCGCACGGCACTGCGGTTTAACTGGCACATGCTCGTGCACCTTATTTCCATAATGTGGCTCATGATAGCCCCCTTCCTCCTCGCGTCATAACTCGTCTCTTCTCTCCTCTGTCATCACACTTTCTCACATGACAGGAAGAGACAAATGTTGTGTTGTGTATAGTTGATTGAATGCCATTCAGTGCCACAATTATAATAAATTAATAGTGGCTATATAGCCTATATTTCGGTCTAAAGGAAAATGTCTCACAATGTTCTTCTTATAATTATACTTATATATAATATAATATATATAATATACGTATTACTCACATTTTGGTTGCATAATTTGTGCTAATTGTTCATCAGATTTATTTGGGGTATATTCTTTTAGCCCATGCTAAAATACTTAAAATGTCAGTGTAGTTTCCTGCAAAGGCTTATATACAAGAAGGGATAGGGATTATTTTTCTTTTAAAGATTTGTTTTGGGCTTTGATTGATAGTATCAAGTGAATATGGACAGGAAAGAGGAAGAGAGAGAAGGGGAGAGACATGCAGCAAAGGTCGTCATGAACTGGACTCAAACATGCAACATGCTGCCAATTGCCAAAACCTATTATGTGGCATGCGCCTGGACCACTTGGCCAGCGGACGCCATAGGGAACATTATTGTAGCTGTGATATGAGTTTATAGGATGCACTAGGATCACAGATATGCTATACTGTATAGCGTATGTAGCCTTTTAACAGAAATCTTGAATATAAATCATGTTGAATTTAATCCCTGTGTTATAGAGGTGGTTTTAACATGAACTATCCATTACTCTGTGTATACCAAGTCTGTGACTCTTGTGATCAAACCCACATATTGACACATCAACTAAAACTGTTTCAAGATAGAGAAGGATCTATAGACAACTTGGTTTGAAGAAGATGAGAAATAGAGAATGACACAAAGAATAATGATGTGATGAGTAATGTAATGCAATGTAAAAAAAAAAAAAAAAAGGATGGAGGAGAGATATAAAGGGAGGGTGTTATGAAGAGGACAAATGAACAAGTACAGTATGGAGAGTAAGGTGGAAAACAGTATGTACTTGGGGGCTGTCACTGGACAAAGGCTGGAGAGAGAGAGGGGGGGGGGAATGAGAGAGCGAGAGAGAGAGAGAGAGAGAGAGAGAGAGAGAGTGAGAGAAGATCCTGACTCATCCTTAGGGACACCCCAGCTCAGGCTTGCCCTATGGCAGTGATTCCATCGCTGCACGACACGACACACCACCACACCACAGTATAGAACACAACACAACAAAATAGGCTACTGTACAAACCCTGTGTGCCCGTGGGAAATCAGGACATTAACACACAGATGCTAAACTCCCTATAGAATAGAAAACAAGAACTTGGTACCGTATGGCTGGAACATGTACAGTATGAGTATGAAACATGGGGGCTTTATATACTGTCATTTGAAACGCAAGTGCAGGAAGCAGTATCACTCAGCCGATGCAACTTCACCCTGTGATGTTTGGTTGTACCAGTTCATTAGAACGTCCAGGCTAAATGGAACCAAAGGCCATGGATACTGTGCTTGTCGGCCATGTCTGTGCAAGTAGTGCCAGGGCTGGTGTCCTCTCTGTTTGATTGGCTGCTGAGCACACCAGTGGTGGAAGCATAATAGTGAGGCTGCACAAGTTCACCCAAACTCATCAAATCATAATATGAGAGTTAACAGGACATGCAACGGTCTTTAAAATCAAATTAGTTATTAAATCTACAACAGAACCAGCGGGATTGCTCAGGCAACATTGTGACGTCAGTTAATAACATAAATTGTAAAGGACAGAGACTTCTAAAATTAGATCCAATAAATACTCTGGTCAAGAAGGAGGGAAGGCATGAAACCAGAATAAATCATTACCATCAGCTATGGTAGTATTATAAGTTAACACAAATTATCTGATCTCAGTTGGAGAAACAGAACCATATGGAGATATCCAGAAAATGGTTAGGCGAATATCCTGCTTCCTGCAAGGTAAAATCTGTTTTTTATTTGCCTGAATCTTTCATTGGCCTGCTGAAATTGCAGTGTGTCTATAAGATTACATCCAGTCATCTCTGCTTACAGTCAATACCTCATCTAGACATGAAATATTACATGCCTCCCAATGCCAGCCATCGCTAATGCCACAAATAGCATCAGCCAGCTTCAGCATGGCATATTGTGTTACAATGCCCCCCTTTGCCTCTTGTCATTTTCTGCAAGTCATTCAATGTATAGCCAGCCACTAGCCAGACTATAGTTCAGTCTCAGAAAGACAGGAATTGTTCCCAATGACAATCTTGGGAAGTGTTCACTTTGCAAAGGCTTATGTAGTATTTCAGTCCATTATGAGATACAGCAGGCATTTTAGATGTGTCTTTCAAATTAAATAATATAAACTTGAATTCCTAAGTTGTCCCCATTACCGCTTTTGATTGCTTATATCTGTAGTTACTTAGTTGACTGGATTCCCAAGGGCTCTATCCTACACTAACAATCAGAACCATAAAATTGTATGTCTGACTGCTATTGACCACCATTTATGTCTGTGTGTTGGTGAGTTGAACCAATGGAAAGTATTAAAAAGCGCTTAGAAAAAACCTCCTCACTCCATATGTACTGTAGCTGTCAGACAGAAACTTGAAAATAGCAGTCACAATGTTACAAGTTATATACAACTTGTATACTGTAAGCTGCTTTTGACAATAATAGTGTTCCATTTGAAAAAAATGGTTCAAACCTGTGTAGTGGTGTGGAATCTTTTTCATCTTCTCATGATATAACGATGTTCAGAGCTCTTCGATATAATTGTTTGTCAAGCAACAGGGCAGTGTTGTGACTATACGCTTTTTCACTGACAAAAATTAAGCTATGATGACTAAAACTAAGACTAATATAAAGACAATTTCGTCAACAAATATAATCTAAACTAAATGTTAGGGAGGGACTATAACTGATACAATTAAAATATCTAAATATTCAATCAAGCAACATAAAAACTTTCTGGGTTGCACACGAAACAACAACAGTACATTTTAACATAACCCCAAACCAAAGGTGTTCTAAAGTGAAATAATAACTACCGGTACTCTAGTACTTCAGTCATTTTTTGACTGAGCAACTTTCACTAGCAGTCGAGTATTGTGTGACCAAAAGTACCTACAGTATCTCTGACAGTATCTACAGTACGTTGACCACCACTGACAACGGTTCCATTGTTGTGAAGGAAATTGGAGCCAGCGTGTGCAAATTGGGTGTCTATGGATACTTGGTTGGTCTACTGTATTTCATCTCAACAACTCTGCTTGAATAACAAGCCACTGTTATTTGAGTTGAGTCACTTGTATGTAGTTACAACTCAACCCCCAGTGCATGTCAACCAGATGCTCAATGAAATTAACATGCAAAATGCCGTAGTGATGTTTATGAGAGGATGATCGCAAAAGCATTAGTGTCAGTTATTATGTGCATCTGTGTAATCACTGGAGTCTGCCTTTCGACACAACTCATAGTGGAATGGTTTAAAGCATGTGGGCCCTATTTTTGCTGGTGCTTTACCCCTTATCCACTGAGGAAAATAGGGTCCTGTGTGCACAAGGCTGTGAGGTTGTAAACTGCTAGGGCGACTAAAAGACTTCCCACACTGGTCACCTTCATATGGTTTTTCTCCTGAACAACAAATCTGGTGTTCTTGTAAGCTGCATAAAATAGTGAAGCTTTTTCCACATTGATCACAATAAAAAGGTATATGTGAAATATCTGGTGGACATTCAGGTGGTCATTGGTAATGAAACTTTGGCCATAAAGTTCACACTGGTGTGTGATGCACTTTGAGAGCAACCTTTGAACAAAACCTGTCCCACATAAATCACAACAGAAGGGTTTATCTCCTGTGTGAATTCTCTGGTGTATTTTAAGCAGACGTCCTCCTGAATGAAGATTTGTCCACAATGGTGACAATTATAGGGTTTCTCTCCATTGTGAACGCACCATCGGAATTATGAGTGGATCCCAGCAGGAATTATGTATTGAAGCGAGCCGTCTGTTTTTGTAACCCCAGTAATATAGCCTACAAAATCGGACGACCGGGCTACATTTCTTTACACTGAAGTAAAATTAACACTGCATTGGAGGTGTCCCTGTTTGTATGTAGCAACATAGCAATGTCGACAAGTAAAATAACCTGCATTGATTGTTTTATGCTACATTTCATTTGTACAGCACTATAGTAGCCCAAACACATGTACAATCATCACCTACTGTAAATCAGTTGATTTTTTTTAATTTTTTGTTAAAGCAGATCTCTAAGGTGGTGGTGATGATGATAAAATAAAGTCTTGTTAACACATCATCCCCATACTAGCATGAAGCCACGAAGATCAGCACGGCTTGGATTAACGTTTTTAAGGTAAATACATATTTTTTAATAATGTTTAATCAAATCTTGTGTTTCTCGTGGACCTTTCCACGAGAGATCTCGAGGTTAGCACGGATTGGGTAACACAATTCCTGCTACTATATATCATTTGTGAGTAATGCTGAGCATTAAAATTAGTAATAGTAATAGCTGATTTTACAGTTGGGTGAAAATAGCCGATTAAATGACTTGTCCACTAGTCCCTTCCTAACATTTTAGTCTAGTTTTTATTTGTTGATGAAAATGTCAATAAATGTAGTCTTAGTTTTAGTCATCATAGCTTAGTTTTCATTTAGTTTGTCAGTGAAAGTCGTAGATTATTCGTCTTAGTATTAGGGGACAAAATCAACACTGCCGCTAATTTCATCCAATGCTCCTGTACAGTATATGCAGACTGTCTCAGCTGGACAGACCAAGACACCTAATATATTATGTTACATTACTCCTGTCCTTTCAGCCCCAGTCATGGTTAAATTAAAGTACTCAGTCATGGGATGAGCCCAGACAGTCTCTCAGCTCTTGAAAGCATTGCATATTACTGTACTTGAGGTGTAGGGAGAACCGTCAATAGTTCCCTGGAGCTTTTATCTCAACACATTAACCACATACTGTAAGGCCGTACGTGTGTATACTTGATTGACCGTATTCCCAGAGGAGTGTATAGGCTAATTGGAATCGTCTTATTTTTTTTCCCTCTACACCACAATGTCTTTGCTGTGGGGAGAAATGCTGATTTACAGCCTTGTGCGCATGTAGATCGGCTTTTTCCACTGAACGTTCATGGTTCACCTACGACAACCCTAGAATAGGCAGGGACAATATGGTGACATTGAGTAACGATGCAACTCACACCGTATGCTAAAAACCACAAAATACATGCAGTTTTATTGTTGCAATAGTTTGTTGTAGTAATAGTAGTTGCCACAATGTTAACAATCAATGCGAACACAAATCAGAGAATGACAACAGCCTGTGTGTCATATTTCAAACTTAAAACTTTATTTGCAGTTGACCTTACAGGTAATTTGAGACTGAGCGCATGTACTGTAGTACAGTATGGGACTAGTGCAGTACAAAAATGGTGAGCGGCCGGGGCATCGGCTATACAATACCCATTGTACTCATTTTTAGAGTTTTTAGTGCAGTACCCATTATCATAGTACTATGACATCATATTGATGACTTCATACTGATCTGAATAATGGGTATAAAAGGGACACAGACACACACAGAGAGCTCCATACATATATGCCCATATATGGACTAAATAGTTTGATCGGTGGCTCTGGATATCCTCCGTGAACAGAGGAGAGTCTGGCTCCACCTCGGGTTCCCAGTCGTGACTGTTTGGGTAATTGAGACCTTGGGTATTTAATGGATCTGAGTGTTTGTTTGAGTTGCCTGTTTGTTTGACGATGTTTTCCTGGGAGTTTGTTAGTGTTTTCTTAGTTAGTGTGGGCCTGTGGGGTACATACTAGTTTTGATCCCTCTTTAGAGGTGGCTAAGGTGCTTTCCGCCACACACATGTAGGTGTATAGTGTATACCTTGCATTCATGCATGCTGCACTGATGTTCTAGTGACGTATGTCATACATCATGTATATGTCATTAATCACTGCAACAGTGTAGTCATATATTCTGACGGTTTGCATTGTTAGCACATTTTGTTCATGCGAGCAGACCAGGCGGGTTAACAGAGTAAGATAGTTTTCTAAGGATAAGTATCAGTGCAACCAATATAGGGCAGGTGTGCTGTGAAGAAGTAGCATAATTCAAGAACTGTAACCGAAAGAGATCAAGACTGAATAGCGGGAAAAGCCTGACCTTTAAAACACAAATTGATTTATACAGAGGGGCCAAAAATAAAGTCATACAATGTCCTTGACGCCCCGCATGGTGTATTTTGATGAGACATGGAACAAGCTACTACCGACAATCAAGGCAGTGTTGAAGCTCGACTTTGTGGACAGAGCTACATGGAATGACTGCTTCTCTGCCATTTATGCCTTGTGTATTGCAAAACCAGAAAGTCTGGCTGAGAAGTTGTACACAGAGACCAAGGTGTTTCTGGAGAATCATGTCAAGCAGTTGTGCGAGGAGACAAAGGAGTCAAATGAGATTCTACTGATGTACCACGGATACTGGGAAGTATATAGCAAGGGCACTGACGACATGAACTGCTTATATAGCTATCTCAACAATTACCGCAACACCCTTTTTGCCAGCAAAGAAGAAGAGAGACAAATGGAGGGGGACCTGCAGAACAGCATGGACAATACCGACCCACCCCTGGAGATTAGAGAGCTGGCCATGGAGATTTGGAGGGAGGCGATGATTGAGCCGCTCATGGACAAGCTAATCCCAATGATGTTCAACGAAATAGAAAATGACCAGAAAGGCATTCACAGGGCCAGCAACCCCTTTCTTCATATTGACCTGTGCAAGAAGGCACCGCTGAAGTTTTACCAGGGAATCTCAGAGCGTTTTAAGTATTACAAAAATGAAGCCTCCAACCTAATTCAAGAGTATCTTCACAGTATGTGGAAAAGGTGAGATTGAAAGACAAAGAACAGACAAATTGAGGCATACAGGACCACACAAGGAGCTGTAGGACTGCACCCAGATGTATGAGATGGGGCTACAAAATACCATTGAGCCCTGTTAGACAATGACTCAACCATGACTAACTAAGACATAGAGGGAAAGTCAGATTTTTTGTTAAATATGGGCTTCACCAGTAAAAGGAAAAAGTTAATTAAAAGAAGAATTAAATGTCAAGGTGCTCATCTCAATAAATTCAGCTCTTGTTTTGAGTTAGCAGCCCGTCAGAGGTCTAGTCCTTTCCCCTTTTCACCTCCTTATTCAATCCCTTCATCTGTCAATTCATTCAGATTACATTTTGGCCCCCATTTTATATTCGCCCGATTGCATTGACCATGAAAAAGCTATATTTGTGTTTTGGTTTGAAGGATCTTTCCATTTCAAAAAGCCAGAGAGTGGTCCTGGACAGTCAGATGTCCTTAAAAGAACACACTGCTGCAATCACCCGTTACTGTAGGTTTACATTTTACAGCAGCCAAAGGATCAGACCTTAACTCTTCAAGGCTTCTACCTAGCTCCAAGTCATAGTCATCTCCAGGCTTTACATTCCATTTTCTGGCTTACATTTTTTCCTTCTCCCAGCACAAAAATCTGGTGATTGCCTACAAGTCAAGACAAGGCAGCCACGGGCATGGCACACTCGTACCTTCAGCACATGCTATATCTCCACATCCCATCCCACTCACTTAGATCAGCAAACACGGGAAGTCTGGTTGTCCCTTCCCCAAAACACCCTGGCCAACACACCACGTACACACATCCTAGACTCTTCTTTCTCCTGGTTCCTAAGATGTGGCATAAACTCCCCCTTTTGATAGATGCTAGTTATATCAAGGCATTTATCCAATGGCTGCAGCCCAGGTGCTTGGCCACCAGGGGGATCAGCAGGAATTAAATTGAGAGAAAGTGCAAAGTATTTTTTGTTGAGCTTTGGTACATTGATGCCAACTGTGATTGAGTAATTGCATGTGCGTGTGTATGTACCTGTTGTCCTTCGCGTATCTCGAGAACCATAAGGCATGAGGGTGTCCCTTGCCGAACATTACTGATCAATACTTCATGCAACGTGTTGATATCGATTCTTTTTTGTAAGTGACACCGTCATACGATAGAGTACAGTATGTACAAATGATAGAACTGGCTAACTTTTATGGCCATTGAATATGAGCTGTTGCGTCAATTAACTTTACTGACTTCATAATGAACACTTAGTATAAGCATTGTTATTCAAGTAGGCGTTAATGTCTTAGTGTCATTTATATTTGCATAGCTAGATAGATGTACTTGTGTTTGAATTGAATGTGGCTTTACTGGTTTGAGCAGCTTGACAGCTGACACCTTGACCACTTATACACTCTTAGATTGTTGTCACCGTGACCACTTCCAGTCTCTAATTGTCTTTGCATGTTTTATTTGTTACAACCACTTTAACGACTTTAAGGCCTGGTTTTTGGTGAGTTGGTGTCACTGTCTGAACCATGGGGACAGTGGTCCTTGGTCGGCCGGTATGTGCGTGTACAGTTATGTATAGATAAATATGGTGTGTGATGCCCACAAAGATTAGCCTTGGACCCTATATGTTATTTTATTCAGATTTTTTGTTGCTTGACCACAAATGCTCAGAATGTTATTTAGACTAGACTGACAGGTTTGATGTACATGCTGGTTTCTTTGAAGCACTAAATAATTTTCATTGCACTTATACTTACTCTCTTTGCTTTCTACGACCATTTATCCTCGTATACTCGCTTTGGATAAGCACATCTGCTAAATGCCAAAATTGTTGTAAATTGTGTGTTGTGTGCTGCATGGCAGCCTGTGTATGCTTGTAAAGGGGTCTGTGTGTATAATGTCATGTGTGCATACATGTGTCTGAATCTGATCCGTCATCTTTTTCATGTGTCTGGTGATACTGTACCTGTTTTAACCCATTTTGTGCGGGAACCCCTTTTGGTGTTAGCATTACATTATGCTTTAGCCATTGAAAAATAGCAGATCTACAAGCTCATAGCGCGCCACTCGGTGGCGTTCTATGAGCTTGTAGATCTGCTATTTTCTTTAAATCGAACGACTGACATAGAAACATAGCTTTATAAGAAAACTGTCAGGACGTAGAAGACATTTTTAGAATTCGATCTCAGGTCAGAATAGGTTAAGTTGAG